>NC_053132.1:27239559-27387059 GCF_010015445.1 Perca fluviatilis | reverse complement strand
TGACGCACCTCGTAAATCACTATATATTTTTTTTTTTCTCAAAGATTTTTTGGGGGCTTTTCCCTTGTATGCTAGCCTATGGCCCTATTATCACCAACACATTGACCAACTTTAAACAGGTGGAGGAGCAACTACACTACACCAATAAGTGGCATTTGAACACCCTAATATGGATCAATACACACTTAATGTCTGGTAACAAACCCTTTGCTTGTAAGCAGTGGAGTGACAGAGATATTTATACTTTAGACCAGCTATTCAATGAGAAAGGTATGTTGAGTTTTGAAAACCTGAGAGCTAGTTTTGAGATCCCCAGGACATCCTTCTATTTTTTTCTGCACTTAAGATCAGCCCTAAAATGTTATGGAGTGTGAAAAGGAGGTTTGAGAGGGATGTGTAGGTGGCTGGCTTGAGACCAGTGGAGGTGTCGGTAAGAATAGTTCAGTCCAGTCACTTTTAATTCCAAATTCTTTTTCTTTTTTCAAGTAATCAAGGTAACGTGTGTGTGTGTGTGTGTGTGTGTGTGTGTGTGTGTGTGTGTGTGTCTGTGGTCTGTAAGGGGGGAAAAGGATATGGGATACAATTAGCTTCACAATTCCACAATACAAGGCCACAATTAATTTGAATGACAATCAAACAATACATACGTTACCTGCCCTGTTATTAATAGTTATTAATACACTAACAATGAATATAAATAATCAAATGCACATTTCTTACACAGGCGAAGCATTGCTACTTTCTGCTCGGGGCTTCTCAGATGTTGCAAGCATATCACTCCGCCCAAGTAGCAGAAGTAGCACTGCTTCGCCTTTCTGAGAATATAGTTTTATTTAATATAGAATATAGTTTATTGTCCATTTGCCTCGAAACTTTTCAGGATTCACAAGAGTCCAACCCTGACGCCATCTAAAGGCAGATATTTACTCAGTCATAGCGCCCCCTAGTGGCAACAGGAAGTAGGCCTTAAAGGAGTGATAGAATGCAAAACTGATTTTACCCTGTCATAGTTGAATAACGACAGTTCGATGGGTAAATAGGACATACATAGAAGCTCAAAATCCCATTGACACCCCTTTACTATGAAAATCTCATTTTTTGAAACTGCCGCTGAAAACGGGTGAATCTCAACAAAGCTGGAAGTTGACGTCAACCTCCCAAAAACCGGAACCTTTGTCACAGCCATGGGTGTATTAAGAAAACGGTCACGCCCCAACATTTACATAGGCTACACAACTGACCTGAGATCAGGTAGTTTTCTGAATCTAGCTAGGTCACGCAGATCTCTGCTATTCCATTACAAAATTCACTTCTGAAACTTTTATGCGAGAAATCAACCATATAAAGCTCAAATATGGGCCGTTTTACGAAAATGGATGGCTAATTGAAAATTTTCTCCGACTGTGTGTCGGAGTTTAGTGCCGATGTTGGTGCTGCCTGGGTTGCTACATCGCCGCCCTGACCGCAGTGTCAGCGAGCTTGTTACGCCCGCAATCTTTTACCGCAGCCCGCAGGTTCCAGTAAATCTTATAATGGATATGTGTGTTGAGTTATTTAAACAAACAATCGGGGAAATAAACGCCTCTTGTCCGCGAGTCTCATTGATAGAGCCGCGGTGAGATGGAGTCCATCAATGAGAGCTAGCTAGCCTCCTCCTAACTCTGACATTCACAAAAATACATTCAATTGAAATCCGAAATCGGACAAGTGGTAGCTAAGCTTTGTAAGACCTTGAGGAACCTGTAATATTCATGCCGTGACGAAATTCAAACTGTAAATATACTTTAGTTATGCGAAAGTGAGCAAGCTGCGATATTTCCCCATTGTAATGAATGGGACATATAGCAAGCAGCTGCTCGTCCTACAAAAGCGCCGCTACGTTCATAAAAATGCCTTAAAATCAAATCGGACACAACGGTTAGCTTTATAAGACATTGGGGAATGATGTTATATAAGTGGCGTGACGAAATTCAAACTGTAAATATAATTTAGTTATGGCGACAGTGTAGCTAGCTAGCTCGCGGTATTTCCACATTGTAATGAATGGGACATATAGCGCAGCGGCTCGGATCCTACAAAGACTGCCGCGTTCATAAAAATGCCTTAAAATCAAATTGGACACAAAGGTTAGCTTTATAAGACATTGGGGAATGATGTTATATAAGGCGTGTGACGAAATTCAAACTGTAAATATAATTTAGTTATGGCGACAGTGTAGCTAGCTAGCGCGGTATTTCCCCATTGTAATGAATGGGACATATAGCAAGCAGCTGCTCGGTCCTACAAAAGCATGCCAGCGTTCATAAAAATGCCTTAAAATCAAATCGGACACAACGGTTAGCTTTATAAGACATTGGGAAATGATGTTATATAAGTGGCGTGACGAAATTCAAACTGTAAATATAATTTAGTTATGGCGACAGTGTAGCTAGCTAGCTGCGGTATTTCCCCATTGTAATGAATGGGACATATAGCAAGCAGCTGCTCGTCCTACAAAGACGCCTCGCGTTCATAAAAATGCCTAAAATCAAATCGGACACAACTGTTAGCTTTATAAGACATTGGGGAATGATGTTATATAAGTGGCGTGACGAAATTCAAACTGTAAATATATTATAGTTATGCCGGCAGCTGGCCGCGGAGCCCCGTAGTGCAGTATACACAAAGGGTAACTTTGCCCTGGGTATGGAGCCCAGCAGGCTGCCGCTTTCTCGTCAGACTGTGTGGAGCTCCTAAAGTCCGACACGTCGTACCAAATTTGCAATTAGCCATCAATTTTTGTAAAACGGCCCATATTTCAGCTTTATATAGTTGATTTCTCGCTTAAAAAGTCTCAGAAGTGAATTTGGTAATGAAACATTGCAGTGTCTGGAATATGAGATTCTGTCGCTTCTCTAATGTATGTGTATTGGGCCATTTTCAGCCCAACCAATGTTACATACCCCATTAGGAGACCATAAGGAACAGTGTGAAATACCCTATATAATCATTCTATCACCCCTTTAAAGTCAAGGTGCTATGCTTTAACTAACTCCTCCTAGAGATTTCATCAGATCAACTTCAAATTCGGTCTGTGTCATCTAAAGACCTTACCGATGAAAAGTTATTAAAAGAAAAACTTTGCATCAAATGGTGTGGGCGTGGCGTGGCGGCCATTTTGAGCATTTATCGATGAACAAAGAAGTTGTTTTTCTCACGATTGACGTGTCCAGGCCTGAGGACATTTATAGGCCAAAATTGACTTTTGGCAGTTAGCATCTCTAGACGGACCTGACAAAAAGTTATCCAAAGAATTTTTATAGGATAAAAATTGCACATATTACGTACAAACAAATGTGTGTAGCTAAGTATGAAAACACCAACTTTGATGGGTACCATCTAGGGCCACTCATGAGGCCACCCCTATAGTAAGGTACGGACTGGTCAAAGTGGGCGTGGCCTATGTGACCCTAATTGGTTTTAGCCCTTGGGCACATTTTTGACGGCCTCAATTTACACGAAAACTCACAAAAATTGGCGCACACATAAACACCTGGGAGCTTTGTGAGACTGTACAGTGATTTGGGCCATACCTCTAAGCGGGCTCCATAGTGCCCCCTAAGGTGTGGAAGGCCTTAACATGGACATAGTTGCTCCGATCATCACCAGATTTAATACACATATTGCTCTAATCATTGTGGACATATTTCCCATTTACCTTCATTAGCTCCGCCCAACCGGAAGGCGGCCATTTTTAATTATGCATTTTTCAGGTGTTTTACATTCTTTCAAACTCGTCCTAGGCTGTGATTTCAATCTTCTTGAATCTTTGCAGGTAGTATCTGTTGACCCTCATGACGAAAAGTTATCCAGAGAATTTTGATAGTTGAAAAAATGCACAAGTTATAGGAACTTACTGTCTAAACAGGAAGTTGCCTTATCGTGGCAACAATTATTCGCATTGCCCCGAAACTTGACAAGGTTGTTCCTCATGGCCGGTTTAGAATCTGTGCCAAAGTTGGCAGCAATCGGCCATTAGATGGTGCGGTTTTAATTTTTTTTTATTAATCAGCAAAATATTGATATATGGGAAGCCTACTTTGTCTAACTACTCCTGGGACGTGAGTCCGATCGGCACGAAAACTTGCAGATAGACTTGGAGGACCCCTGTAGGTGGATGTCGAAACATGAACGGTTCTATCTTGGCAAAAGTTATTCCGATTTACATGAAACTTAGAATGTGTGGTCTACATGTGATGTTGCATTTGCCAGTACCCCCCCGGGGCAAGAAGCGAGGGCCCGTCATCGCTGCTTGCAGCTTTAATTAAATTTGTTTCTTTGTTCTGTGCGCCATCTGACGTTATCTGTCACATATTGTGGAGATTGTTTTCTTTTGTATGTCTGAAGGTGCTAATAAAAAATTGAAAAATGTATCACCAAAAAAAGGATAGGGCCCAGTGACTGTCTCAATCGGCTACTACCAGAGGTGTATAGTCCAGGTGCCAGAAAGTAAAAATCCTGCCATGTTTTTGGATCTGCCTCTACATCTAGAACAGGTGTTTTCACAAACGAGCTCATCTACCTGGTAGAGGAGGTGGTTTAGTGATGGTTGGGACAGCTGCTGGACAGGATTTCTACTTTCTGGCACCTGGACTATACACCTCTGGCTACTACTGAATCATCATTCTAATATTTTGCAGGCAGGGGGAGCTGAACCAGCTGCATATGCAGGTTGACAGGCTGGAGAAGCAGAGAGCCAGAGAGACTGAGAAGAGGCAGGAGGAGCTCAGTAAAAATCAGCACAATGCTGCTCACCACAGGCGGCAGCTGGATGAGCTCAAGCGGTGAGTCGGGAAGGAAACAGGGGAGAGTAAGAAACACAAAACATAAAAAATCAATTACAGCTTTGATTAGTGCACTTACCATCATAACGTACGATAAAGGGAGTCTTGTGGTGGTGAAAGAAGTGTAAGAGTAAGTGCCTGATCAGACAGAGCATGTTTTAGCAGCCCCAGGCTGTTTTCAATGAGAGCATGCGGTTTGCTCACTGCTGTTATGTTGCTGAGGGCCTCCCTTTAAAACATTAACTCAAAGCTTCAGATTTGTGTCATATAGTAATGGATATCTTAAGACTGAAATTTTACCTACCAAATGACATGGTACTGTAACTCCTTGTGTGTCTGTGCATGTCTTTTTGTTGCTGGATGGTAGCTCTATGGCTGGTGAAATTCAAAAGCAAAAGGAGGAGTATGAGAGGATGAAATGGGATTTGCATTGCAGGATACAAGAGTTGGAAGGAGAGATTACCCTACAAAGACAGGTAAACACACACTTTCATCTCTCTAAAGGTCTAAAAACTGTTTTTGGCCAATGTCTTTATATAATGTGAACCATAATGTAGTTCACTGCTGTGAATAAATCTCTACCCTAGGCTTGGGCCGGTGTAAAAAATGTCAAACAGGAACAGATTGCTATACCAAATTTTACCACTACTTTCACGTATCTCAGCCGCTGAAGAGTGAGAATGATGATCGAGCCCATAGTAAGAATGTTGCGACTCCAGTCCACATGCTGGGGTTAATGCACCTCTAAGTAATGACTTTTTTTACCTGCAGTGAGGTTAGGCCTGTCACGATAACAAATTTTGCTGGACGATAAATTGTCCCAGAAATTATTGCGATAAACGATAATATTGTCATCGAGAGACCATTTGCATCTAATATAATGATAATGGCATAATAATACAGGTACACCTTTTCAAAGATCAATACACTTTTATTTCTAAATAATATTTAACACTGGAACTGGAAGACATTTTAAATATCCAGAACATGTCTTTGATCTCCTTTAGTATGTCATCTTTCACGCTGATGTACAGTTGTGGAATTGCCGTTTGTGACACGTAAGTTCTCAGACTACAGACTCTGTACTACATTTTACAATTATTTAACTCTAAATATTACATTTAAATAATATATAATTAATAAATTAAATCTATCTGTATGGCTAGCTGCCACGTGGCGAGTAAATGTACCAAAATAGTTCTGTTTTTCAGTCTTCATTTTGGCGAAGGTGCGGCTTCTGCTCCTCTTCAGGTCGGAGCTTCGTGGGGGCGGGCGGACACACACACACACACACACACACACACACACACACACACACACACACACACACACACACACACACACACACACAGGTGCAACTCTGACATACTTTCCACACTCCGTGTCCGCGGACAGCTGTAGGCTTGTACCGTTAATGTTCTGTGCGTTGTCGGAAACATGCAGCCACTTTCCTGAAACCGCTTGCGAGACGGACGCGGCGTGTATGTCCGAGCCCTCTCCACAGTCTCCACCTGCAGGTTGTCAGCTGTGTGGTTTGGATTGAAAGGGAGAAAGCGAGACGTCAAATAACACGGTGGATATCGCTCATATAGGCCTACTTTCTTTTGGACGGCGCCTTAACTGCAAAGTGCTGCGGGAAACCCTGCTCCAACTCTCAACTAGCGTTTGTCTGTCTCTGTCTCTGTCGCCGCAGTCCCGCCCCCACCAAAGACCATGCGACTGACAAGAGGGTTGACTCCTCGTTACGCTAAGGAACCGAGTGGTCCTCCAGTCTCTTTGGTAGAGAGAGACGAGGAAAACAAACAAGCATGCAAATGGAAATTATCGCGGCCGGAAAAATTATCGAGCTCATTTTTTTTTATCGTGCGATAACTCCATTTATTGACTATCGCGACAGGCCTAAGTGAGGTTATAAAAACCTATTTGGTTTAGGTGTTTACACTTTGCTTGTCTTTTTCAGCTAACCTCTTTCATTGCTTGAAAATCCCAAATGTTTCCATATGGGCGCAGTTTTAGTTTTCTTTGAGAGTAACTCTGCCACGTATCATCTCGTCACCCCAAAAAACTCATGAACCTTCTAGTAAACAAACACACCGTTCCCTCTCCAACCACTACAGAAATATGATCTCGTCCATGTTCATGACAGACACACCTGTGACCCTCAACAGTTTTATTTCAGAACGCAACAGAAAGCTCCCCTGTGCTTTAGCTTTAGAAATGCTCGGGGAAATGTAGCTTGTGTTAACACTGCCACGTTACTTGTCAAGAAAGCTAAGATCCTGAAAAGCTATTCAATTAATTAAACAGCAAAGGTCATAGCCAGTTTAACCGGTTAGCATAAAATCAAATCTGGTTTTGCCGGTGAAGCCAGAAATCGACCCAGCTTTACTCTAAACTGTCTTGTGTTACAACCCAACATAGTTGGCTCTGTACAGTGAAGAGACATCCAGTCCACAAGACTAAAATAACTGGTAGAGCAGCCAGACATTCAGAGGGGATCAGCAGCAGACCTTTAGGATGAACCCAGACAAAAGAGCTCTGAATCTCTGACTGGTGTCTGTAACACTAAATTGGCAGGCTTGTGTATGTTTGTGTTTCTACATATCTGTCTGTCAGGTAAAATGAGCAGGTGACAAATAGAAGATGATGGATCTTGTAGGCTAGTTTGGCTTAGGGGATGTGCTGTTTATCTAATGCTCATCATATAACAACGTAAAAGATTAATTATCACCCTCCCCTTACTCTATCCAAAATAAAGTTAGGTGCACAGGAATACTGGAAGGGTCAAAAAAATGACTTATTGTCTATATTTTCTTTTAATTGTACTGTATTTACTAGTTGGTTCTAATGAGTTCATTTTAACATCATGTTTTAGCAAAAATAAAATGTGCAAAATTTTAAGTTATCTAATGACAATAAAAATCTTTCTGCAACACTGGATTCTGTACCAGATTCCGATAAATCCCCTCACCTCTGTACATCATCATCTCCCTCATCCTCCTCATCCTACTCACTCTTCTCTTCCTTGCTCTCTTCAGATGGCCCTGATGCAGGTAGATGCATGTATTTTTATTTTACTATTGTGGTTTAGATATTGTGGGTATTTTATGTTTCGCTGTATTGTTGTTTGTCTTGTCTTTATGTGTGTCTGCTGCTACAAATAATTGCATCGGAAGAGCAGGTCCCTTGTGATGGACAGGGCGACAGCGACCACCCACAAGCTCCCACCCATGTCCGAATAAAGGCGATTCAGGGAGGGGTTGGCGTGCTAGATGCAGAAAGTAGTTAGTGGGGAGGCAGTGTTGCCATAGGCTGTCTGGGTCTGCGTTACCGGTTAATTTCTTTTGCAGTCAGCCATACCCAGGGCTTAAAGTATTCCGACACCGTGCTGGATCTCCGGCGTGCGGCCGTGATGAAAAAAATTATGTAAAATTGGGAGCTTTCATGCGGTTTATTATTTTCGAGTCAACCTGTTCAGATGGAGTGCACACATGTTTACATTGTAAAGTTAAATATTCATTTTTCAGTACTATTTTTTTGTTTATGTGCCAAGTTAGAAGGGGGTTTTAGGTTTGTGTGTCATTTGGTTTGCCCAAGCCAAAGTATATATGTCCCCTTTTGTTTCATTCAGTTAGCTTAGTTTGGTCAGTTCACATCCTGTCTGCTGTTGCTATTTTGGGTATATTTATATTTTGTTGACCTCTTTTATAGGCCTAGATATAAAGTTCTTGGTTTATATTGTTTTGTATTTTTGGGTAGATGTTTTTTTTTTTAAACTCTTGTTCTCCTTATTGCCTCACTGCTTGGTCCCTGACATTGCCATATGGCAACACTGTGCAGTATCAACCATCACTCTGTCCGCCACTATCTGTCATTGCTTGCAAAATGTTGGAAGATGTTGGTTAATTCTAGAGAGCAGTGCTCTCTTCTTGATTTGTGCTGTTAAGTAATTCATGTTTACACTGTATACAGTAGCAACCAAGCAGAGTTTGAATAGAAACCACACAATACAAAGTGGAGGCTCGTAGGGATGAAAGCTGCTTAGTGATAATAACTACGCCTATATCCCATAATAAATGCAATAGTGGTAAAATGTATACACAAGATCTCTTCACTCTGGTTAACAGGAGATGACCGCAGCATTTGACAGTGAGCTCAGACAGCGGGAACATGAGTTCAATTTGAAATTGGATGAGGTGCACGCTGTGGTGCTGTCTTATGATATCAAGGTGAGAAGAGTAAAATAATGGTGTTTATTTGTAAACAGGATGTGCTTTACTAAAGTAATTTGTCCATTTATGTTGTCTATAAATACTAGGTTTGTTGCGTAAGGTGGACAAAAACAAGACATACTGTATATAAACAACATATATTGTATGCAAATTTGTTCTGTTATTTGCCTTAAAAGTTCAATTCATTTAAACTTTAGTCATGCAACCTTGCCCCTATTTTCATGTGTTGCTGAGTAACGTACATTAACATTCCATGGTCTCGTGAATGTAGCATAACTGTAGCAAGCTCCTTCGTAGTAACTAGTGGCAGAAAATGTCAAAGAGGAGCAGAGAAGGCGACAAGCCTAAACAACCAAAAAAGCAAAATAAGAAATCTAAATATTACTGCAGCCGATTTATGTGTTTGGTTTTCTTGTTGACCTCTAATCTTCCCATGGCTAGTCCTTCACATGTAAAGTTGTAGTCATAATTTTTTGCTGTGTGTGTCCTTGTCTAGGTGGTGCTGCTGTCTAAAGAGATTGAAGTTCACAGCCAAGCTCAGCATCAGAACACAGAGGCTCTCAAAGCTTCTAATGAGTTCTGTCAGCGGATACAAACCCAGCTACAACACAAAGAACTCGAGATTAAAGACCTCACTGCTGTCAAGGACTACAAGTGTGTGTGTGTGTGTGTGTGTGTGTGTGTGTGTGTGTGTGTGTGTGTGTGTGTGTGTGTGTGTGTGTGTGTGTGTGTGTGTGTGTGTGGGGTGTTGTCTGTGTGTGTGCGTTTTTAAGATTTTGTGACTATCTTCTGTCTAAGGTTAAAGGAGCTTGAGGACGAGCTGAAATGTATCAAGACCACATTGAAGAAAGAAGAGGATGACCACATTAAGAAGTGAGTCATTAATAACACATTTAGGTTAGCCTAGGCAGCTACTGTAGGAGTGCATGGAGAGAGAGAGAGAGAGAGAGAGAGAGAGAGAGAATCTAAAAATTTCAGTCATTAATAACACATTTAGGTTAGCCTAGGCAGCTACTGTAGGAGTGCATGGGGGGGGGGAGAGAGAGAGAGAGAATCTAAAAATTTGCACATAAAAAAGAAACCGTTAAGAGGCCTATGACTGGACCAATAGTGTAATTTAAAACGGTTTGTAGAATGTGTTCTTTTCAGTGAAATACCTTTAGCTATTAGCAAGACTGTGTGAGAATTGGATATAACCGCAGCACACTTCTGAACATAGGATTTGACTCAGCTCACCAGTTATCCATCTTTTTGGGTGTTGATCGGGCAGAGATCCTGTAGATGCCTACCATGGCAACAAAAATAACAATAGGAGGGAGCACGTCTTGGCGAAGGAAAAATAAAAAATATTGGGGAGGACAAACAGGCTGAGAACCCCAAAAGTACACCTTCCACACCAGCCCAAGGAACTTTGAAAGAAGGAAGGGTCATTACATCATTAGAATTTTGCATTGGTTGGTAAAGTCAGTGAGGTGAGCATGGCAATTCACACTATAACCTGTCATATCTGTGGTTTTCACCATTGACTGAAAAATGCTTTAACAAAAGTAAAAAAAAAAAAACTCATAACGCGATGTTGACCAATGTTTTTTGTCTAAATGTGCACATTTGTTTTTTATATAGCTCTGCATATATATATATATATATATATAGCAGCTGCATATAGCTCAACTCAAGCACCTGTTGGGTCCAAGATAGTTCCTAGCTACATCATGATATATGACCAAATGGGGCAAGTCCAAGCTATTGCTGACCAGACTGCAATTGTAACCAGATCAATATATACATTGCGATTCTCTCCTTGCGGAGAGAATCGCCCAGATGCACAAATATCGTCAAATCCGTAAAAAAAAACTGGATCTGATAATCTATTATGAATGATAATCTTAAATAAATTATCTTAATGCTAGGTTCAGATCCTAACAAGACATGTGAGACTGTGGTGTTGGGAATTAGGAAGGCACTTAGCAATTATCAGACATTTTATATATATAATTTTATATTAAAAAAAAAAAAAAAAATACAAGAGAGGGAGGGGGTGGGGAATTACAGTGTTTAGAATATTTTCAAGCGGAAAGGGATATGCTGGGGCCAAGACTGGGGTACCAGGTCCAGCAAATACATTTTTATAATAATTACGACGGGGGAGGGTGGGTTGTGAGTCGAGGAATGACCTTATTGTGGCCCATAATCCATTCCCATCCCCATCTGGATAAACCAATAAGGACACTGCTTTTTCTATACTTATAAGGTTCAGGAACTCCTCAAGCCAATTATACATGTCGAAACAGTTAGCCTTCCTGACTTTCCAGTTCATAAGGATTGAGTGTTTAGTTACAAGACATGCTAGTGTGATAATATTTTGCGTTGTTTTACAATTAAAGCCTTGGAGCTTCAGTCAATATTATCAATATAGTTATGAATACGTGTATTCATAAGTATCAAATTGACAATAAAACGGGGCACCACCCTGGAATTAGGGGCCAATAACTGAACTGTGAATACAGTCTCAACAGTAGTGTTCTCTCAAAAATAAAGATATTAATTAATTTGATTAATGTATCTCATATTTATAAAGTGAACAGTGAAGTAGTGAAATTCAAGCGCTGACCTGTACAACCAGCTATTACTAGAACACATACACAAATAATCACAGACAACTGCTTATAAAGTATAATAGAATTGATTCAACTTCAGCTATATTGATTAATAATCAATAAACCTCTACTATCTTGCTACAACTACAACAAAGGCCAAACAAGCAAACATGTGGTAGGTGTGTCGATACTTCCTTTTAGCCATGGCCATGATCTGTCCCTACCCAAAAAGCTTGACTAAACTTAACCAGAACTTAACCATAGAGGTGGCACATTGGAAAAAAATGCTCATATGAGTTGTTTATGCAACATATGGTCAACTTGGCACAGATAAACAACCTTTGGTGTTTATTTAGCTACAAAGAAGGAAAATTACTCACTACATACATAAAACCGAGGGAATTGGCTTTTACTATTACTGCAGTTAGATGTAATTCTGGAGATGTTTTCATAGCATAAGCATACAGCATGCGTAACCTTTTGATATTAATGAATGTCCGTTACATTCAAGCCATTGCCAAATTAGTTGATACAAAGATGATTAAGACTATCAGCTCCACAAAACTCTCTGTATTTCTTAGTTTTCTAGTGTCTAACTGTATGGCTGTTTCTGGCCAGATATGAAGGTGTGGCCCGGGCTCTAAAGGAGTGTGATGCTCAGCTGGAGGCTCAGTGTCAGACCCACATAGAGCAGCTACAGAAGGCTGAGAAACGCATTGTCAAATTACATGGGAATGTGAAAGTTCTGGCTGCACAGGTATGCTGCATACAGAAAAATCATCAGGAGGCATTGAAAAAGAAAGATGAGACAATCCAGAGGTGAGACAAACATTGATGAAAAAAGACTTAATATAAATATGTGTGTACTGCATGTGGCTGCTCATTCAGTGTGTACATACACCAGCAGCTGTGAACTGCTATATAAAAAGTTGACCGGGTTTTATCTACCAGGTACAAGGAACAACTGAGTGCTGGTTTAAAGAGAGAAAGGGCCTTAGAACAGATGCAAGTCCAGGTTGAGCTGGAGTGCCAGAAAAGATGTGAGGACATGAAGGCCCAACACTACTTTGCTAATGAGCAGCTAATCCAAGACCTGACCCAGGCCAGAGACCAGGTATGCCCCCCCTGTACAGTGTGTGGATTTACTGATGCATAGTAAAATTCAACTAATATGGGTTTTTGTGGATGCATATTGTCTCTGTATATTTGATACTGCTGTTGCTTCAGTATCGGTATAAAGGGCCAGATGCCAGGTGTTTTTTGAAAATTAAACCATGTAAACCTATTCTGGTACAACTTCAAAATACAACTAAAACTGCAAGCAGTTATGAACGGGGTCCAAGCCTCCCCGGCGCCAGTCACCCCTGACGACGCTAAGAGCCCACAAAAGCGGAGCCCGCGAAAGGAGAACCCAAAGCATGATGGGGGCGAGGCAAAAGTCAGGAAATTTGACCAAGTGCGAGGTCCAAAGTCTGTAGTGAATTGCAATTGCAAATTTCCTCTTCATCGCATAAAAGGCCAAAACACTTCTACCTCAATTATAGCGCCCCCTAAAGGGCGATCATCACCAAATCTGGTGGAGAGCCGCAGAGTGGCATGTCCAACAATAATCTCATTTACTGCAGCAGAGAGATTTCATTGCAAATTATTCCCTTTAAATGCATTGACTTATTTGCCAAAAGGCCTCTACGTTCATTTTAGCGCCCCCTAACGGCCGATTTTCACGAAATTTGGTAGGGAGGCTTGGAGTGGGATGTCAAACAACAATACCAAGTTTTGCTCCGATACCTATTAATTTGGCCGAGATATGCTAACGTTCGTGTTTTGTGGCTAGCTACAAAAATTAGTTTGCTTGTAAATCGAATGGTGTAACGTAGCAAAATTCTTTTGATAACTTTAGGTCAGGTCCGTATGGAGATGCTACCTGCCAAGTTTCGTACCACTATCTCACACGGCCTAGGACGAGTTCGAAACGTTGGTTTTGCGCGATATTGCGAAAAAACTTGATGGGCGAGGCCTATGTCATCAGACTCAGATGGATTCAAGGAACACGTGGATATAAGGGTTTCTAATCTGCGATGTAGACTGTGGGAGTTATAGGCAAAAACACATTTTATGTCATTATAGCGCCACCTAGTGGTGCATGTGTGTAATTTTTGGTAGGTAAGGTCCATGACCCATTGTCCATCTACGCTGTAAATTTTAAGTTGCTCACATTAGTGTAAGTGGTGAATCCAAACCTGGGTCCCATAGGCCACGCCCACTTTGACTAATTAGTACCCCACTGTAGGCGTGGCCTCAGGAGTGGGCCGAGATGGTACACTCAAAATTTCGTAAAAATCGGATGAGCTGTTCATGAGATATAAACATTTTGTACTTGTAGCGCCCCCTAGTGGCCAATTCTTTTGAAACTGGTTGGGGAGCCTTAGAGGGTCATGCCAAACAAGATTCTAAAGATTCGCGATGATACCATTTATTTTGGCCGAGATATGGCAATGTTTGTGTCTTCGTAGCTAGCTACACAAATTTGGTTGTGCGTAATTCACGAAGTTTTTATCCGACAAAAATTCTTTTGATAACTTTTTGTCAGGTCGGTCTGGAGAGGCTACGTACCAAGTTTCATGCAGATCGGTCGCACGGTCTAGGAGGAGTACGAAAAAGCAGGTTTACGATAAATCGCGATTTTTCACGATAAAAGTCTAGGCGGAAATGGGCGTGGCCTATACCACGTGATTCAGCTGGATCCAGGGAACGCGTAGATGTATGGTTTTTGAATGTTGGGTGTACGGTGTGGGAGTTATAAGGCCAAACGCGTTTTTTTCTGCTATAGCGCCACCTAGTGGCTGAATGTTTTTGTCCGAGGTCCTTGCAGTGATCTGGACCAGTCCTGAAAACGGCACCCCCCCACCATGTACGGGTTAGGCTGTAGAATGTGTTTTATCGGCGGAAGAATAATAAGAAACCTTAGGAAAGCAATAGGGTTCCACAGCCCTGCTGTGCGAACGGCGTAGCTTCGCTACCGCCAATTCTTCCAGCCTCGGGCTTGGACCCCTAATTATGAACCTGAAAATGAGCATAATATGGGTGCTTTAAGGAGAAACAGCACCTGGAATGTCAAGGATCATACCTAGGTGTGTACATTTATTTCCATACTAGTGTGGAGGGTTTATCAAAAAAGTAAAAAAAAAAAGGTCTCCACATGTATTTCGTTTGAGAACCCTGAAGCATACATCTGATTTTTTTCAGGCTTCAGGTTAGACAACATATCCCTTATCCAGTCGGGAGACTGAGGGCAGTGCAGCCCCCTTCCACCTTTATTTATTTATTTTTATTTTTTAAAAACCTTTATTTATCCAGGTAAGTCAATTGAGAACAATTTATATTTGCAACGACGATCTGTCACATTCACACAGTTACACATTCATACCTGAAAGCTTCCCAGTACAACCACAGTCTGATCTGCTGGCCACTGAGTAGCTCCACTGGAGCGGTTTGGGTTAAGGGCCTTGCTCAAGGGCACCCCAGTGGTGGTAATGAGGGAGGGACAAGCGCTGCTCTTTTACTTTCCCCACCCCGATTTTATCCTGCCGGTCTGGGGATTGAACCGGAGCTCGGTTCTCTAACCTTTAGGCCACCACTCCCCTTTAAAGTATCAGGCGCTGTGCCAGAAGGGTAGTAAAGGCACTAACTGTATGACCCCCTGCAAGTAACCGCATCCTTTCTGCAATACATCAAAACAGTGACAGAAGCGGTTCTGGATCAATTTCCTTCCAATACCCCTCTAGAGACAGAGGCAAAACATGAGTCAGTGTTGTGTTCAGATTCAATAAGATAAGCTGCCACCAGGACAACAGTTGAATGAAATGTTAAAAAAAGCCACAAGGAGGAGCGCGTGACCGGCGGCCACTATGGTTGCAATAGACTGAGCTCCTATACTCGCCTCCGTATTTCATTAAATAACCAGGTCTACCACAAACATGGGAGGCCTGGCCCTCTCCAACCTTAAAGTGTACCACAGAGCCTTTCAGCTACGGGCCCTCAGAGTATGGATGGACCCCTCATCTACAGTCCCATGGAGAAAAATAGAGCAAAACCTCACTGGAAGTCTAAGATGGCAAGACCTTGCCTTCACAGGTGTGTGTCCAAAAAAGTGTATGCTAGCCTATGGCCCTATTATCAACAACACAGTGACCAATTTTAAACAGCTGGAGGAGCAACTACGCTACACCAATAAGTGGCATTTGAACACCCTAATTTGGAACAACATACATTTAATGTCTGGTAACAAACCTTTTGTTTATAACCAATGGAGTAACGGAGGTATTTATACTCTAGACCAGTTATTCAATGATGAAGGTAAGTTTTGAAGACCTGAGAGCTAGCTTTGAGGTCCTTAGGACATCATTCTTCCTTTATCTTTGCTTAAAGCGCCCATATTATGCTCATTTTCAGGTTCATAACTGTATTTTAAGGTTGTACCAGAATAGGTTTACATGGTTTAATTTTCAAAAAACACCATATTTTTGTTGTACTGCACAGCTCTCTCTCACTGCTGCAGATCCTCTTTTCACCTGGTTTCTGTTTTAGCTACAGAGTGAGACCTCTTTTCATCTTCTTCTTCTGTACTATCTTTGATTGCACTTGCACATGCTCAGTAGCTCAGATGTAGATCATGTCAGCTAGCTAACTCTAGAGACAGTAAAAGAAAGCATGTTTCTCCAACTTTGGTCAGTTACAAGGCAGGATTAGCTGGGAGACTTCTAAATGAAGGCACACATGTAAGTAGTTCTTTTGTAGATTATGGTGAACTTGTGTGTGTTGTAGCAGTGCTTTGCTATTGAGAACGACGTAGCATGCTAACGTTAGCATGCTAATGCTAACGGTTAGCATAGTAACGAGCTAACGGTTGTGGTTAGCCAGCTCATTTCGGACTGTGACGTCACAGTCCGAGCCGATTTTGAACAGCTCACCAGAAGACTGAAGGCAGGACACATTTAGAAACTGTATCTCACTCAAAACAGCATGGATGGATTTTTTCAAAGTTTGTATGTGTGTGGAAGCACCAGAGACACAAAAGAACACCCCAAATCCCAGAAAAAGTGATTTTTTCATAATATGGGCACTTTAAGATCAACCCTAAAATGTTATGGAGTACCATGGGGGAACAGTCTTGAGATGCACCCAATCATTAAATGGCTTGTTAATTCTCCTGTGAGAGGATTAGTGTCCAGGATTTATGCTAAACTGATGCAAGTATCCATAGGAGAACTCCCAATAGTAAAGAAATGGGAGCGAGAGCTGAGCTCGCAGGGGAACGTAATTAATTGGGAGACAGTTTGGGACAATATTTCCCACTGTTCCAAGAACCCAAATCACCAGCAGATCCACTTCAACATATGCCATAGGACATATTGGACACCTCAGACGAGATACTTCTCTAAAGCCATTCCTACTCCCTATTGCATGTTCTGCCAACCTGAACAAACTGGAACTTTCCTGCACATGGTCTGGGAGCGTGAACAGGTGCATGAGTTTTGGAATAAAACAACATCAATAATATCTGATGTGATAGGTTGTCGACTTCCTGCTGACCCGATTGTTTTGTTACTTAATGATGACTCTAAATTAGACCTACTTGGGAGACAGAAGAAAATTTGGCTAGCCGGATCAACTGCGACCAAGAAAATGATAGCTCAGCGCTGGCTCCCCCCACCACACGCTTTGTATAAAACAGTGGTTGGCGTATTTTCTGGACATAGTTATGCTTGAGCTCTCTACAGCAAGGATTAACAAAGCCAAATCATCGACTATAGATCTATGGAAAAACGCAGCAGCACATATCCGTCCTAATGACCTGAATTCAATTAAATTTTATTTATAGTATCAAATCATAACAGAGTTATCTCGAGACACTTTACAGATAGAGTAGGTCTAGACCACACTCTATAAAAAGTGTGGTCAGCATCACAAGAATTAGAGAGTGACTAGGCAAGGTGTGATCTCTGTTTTTGCTTATTTGTTTGTTTTTGTTTTCCTCGAGGCCACGGAGGGTGGGGGGTGAGAGAGGGTTTCTGATTTTGTTCAATTGTGTTTGTATGTTCTGTATGTTCAAAAATATAAAAATAATAAAAAATTGATCTTAAAAAAAAGAAAATCCACAAAAGCTGTGGATTAATCCTAGTTTAGCAAGCAATGTGAACAGGAGTTTTGAGAAAATGCAAAAGAACAGTTTCTCATTATGATGTGGACCTGTTTTAATCAGTAAAAGGAAGATTTAATTAATGTATGACTGACTGTGCATGAAAAAGCATTAATTCATTCATGTAGTACTTCATGAACTATCAGTAATGTACAAGGATTAATAGTATCTCATGCATGGCTTAATACAGGAACAATAAATTAATGCATCAATTAAGGTATTTCAATCATTATGATTTCTGATTCTTCAAAAAACTGACCAGTCACAGCACTGTACATACTGTATATTCTGAAAAATTGTAGTGTTGTAATCATTGTTAAATAAACATTACTTCTTCATGTTTGTGGCCCTTCAAATAAAGTGCTGACCTGGTCCATCTTTAACATTAATAAATAAGATATGATTAATGTGAGCTGGGTCAGGGTCCTGAGGCAGAAATGGAACCACCTTTGTCGCTATGCTTGTTTGATACTGTACTCTATAATGATACGAATGCTAAAGTTTAATGTTGGTCTTTATCAGGCTAAAGCCGAGCTAAAGGAGAAAGAACAAGGTCTGCAGGACTTGACTGTCTTACTACGTTCTGTTAAAACAGAGAGAGACCAGGCATTACAGGTAAGAATACATCCACCTTACACTATGCAGACTAATAGATCAATTAAAAGGTGCTAACATGTTAACCAAGGCAAATAAAATAAATCAAATGTTTCACCTAGCAGACAAAGGTGCTGGCCTGATGAAAATGGAATCAGCTATACTGATCATTAATCCTCAACATTTAATGGGTCTTTACAAAGATAGATTGTGTGGTGAACTGACAGACAGGCATGTTCTTGTTTTCACACCTGAGACACAAACGCACAGAATCTCTGACCATGTATTGCACCGATTCCAGTCACAGAATGAGCAGGACTTGTACAGAAATTGTATGCCAGGATAAATCCCCCTGAGATGTATGAAAAGACATCCTTAGATTAGACACAATCAAACGAACAATGATCCATCTCTAAATAGTGAGAGAAACAGGAACAGCATTAAAACATATGCGACCTGTTAAAGATGAGAAAACGGCAAGAAAATAGGATAGAAACCAGATATGTTCTTTTAGTTTAGATCTTTTTAGGTAGATTAGATATTGTCTTTTACTCTGCTATAATAATTTTGTGATATTATCATAATACTTATTTTTGTCAAGTATCAAAAACTGAGGAGGACACGCCGTTGGATGCTGTCCTCCTCTCTTACTCTTTCTTCAATGCCTAACAAATCGATCTCTTTCTCTCCCTGACCCTGTCTTTCTGCTTGAGCAGCACTCGTTGAAGCCTGAAAATATTGTAAACAAATTAATAACATAACTAATTACACTGGTCGGACTGTTCAGCTCTGTTTCAGACTGATACCTCCGGTTCAGGCCGGTCCTCATCCTCAACACTTGCCTTTTTCAGTTGCGGAAAATACTTTTTAATACTCATCTGGATTGAAGCAGCAAACATTCAGTGTAAGAGTAGAAAAATGACATAACATTATTTATAATAAGTTTATTTGATTCACAGCTGCTACATATAGTGTTTTGATCTCGACAACCCAACTGCATTTTACCACAAACTTGCACTAGTTAACTTTCTAAAGCAGGTGCAATCGTTTGTTTGCTAAGAGTCAGGTCGGGACTCTAACATTAACACACTGACAACATTGTATTCGGAATATAAAATATTTTTATAGCACTTTTTAATGTGTGATTGTGTAAAGGTGTTCACGAGATACCAACCTTTCGTGAACTTGTGAATTTCACCAGCCGTTAGGGTTGGGTACCTTTCCATCTGAACCAATACCACTACCGATACCGGTACCTAGAATTCGGTTCATGTACCCAACGGTACTTTTTTCGGTACTTTCCCTCTGTAATTACTAAACGATTAAAATATTTAATTGCGATTAATCACATTAATGTCATATTTAACTCGCAATTAATCGCACATTTTTATCTATTCTAAATGTCCCTTGATTTATTTTTGTCCCATTATTTTTTTTCTTCTCATTTTAATGCTCTTATCAACATGGAAAAGTGGATCAGTTTGCTTTGTGCAAATACTGTAGTGTTAAATTTCACACTAACATCCATGTGCTTCTGTCTGAAGTAGTCCATTGTCGCCTGGCTTTGACGAGGGGGCGGAGAATTGGCATCAGCTGTGTGCTTGGCCATCAAGTGTTATTCCAGACTGGACGTGCTGCGATGATAGCACATTCGCAACGACAAAACACACAGATCACTTTGGTCTTGTCAATGGAACCATTTGGCAACTTTTTAAAAGTAAACTTTCTATTCAGAATCTTACTGGCATCCATTTCGGCGTCTCACACTCACCATCCACTCAAAACGTAACGTTAGCCTATACTCTTTGGCCGGCTCGCAAGCCCAAACAAGTGTGTGCAGCGTGCCTGTTGTTTTATTTCCGGTCTAGCTAGATCCGGTGTGGTGTTGTAGTTTTTTCAAACGTTACTAGTTGTTGCAACAGAATGTGGAGAAAAAAAAAAACTACAAAGTTGGCTAGGCCAAAACAAAACGTTAATCTCGCAATAAAAAGATGTATGCCGTTAAAATGGGTTTGCGTTAACGCTGTTAATAACGCGTTTAACTGACAGCAATAGTAATTACAAAAAATTATTTCAGTTAAATAATTCCAAACCTATTTACTTAGAACATTGTTATTTATTTAGAATATTTTATACTGACAGAAATTAAACAAAAACAAAAATAAAACCCCTCCCTCTCTCCTCCATCCCTACAACCTATTAAATTATTCAACCTCTGTGTGTGTGTGTGTGTGTGTGTGTGTGTGTGTGTGTGTGTGTGTGTGTGTGTGTGTGTGTGTGTGTGTGTGTGTGTGTGTGTGAGACTCTGTTCTCTGTCAACATGCAGAGAGGACAGATAAGCTTGCGCTTACTCTCAGGTACCAAAATTTGGCACCGTTTGATTTTACGTGAACCAATACTCGGTAGTACCGACGTGATTTGGTCGGTACCGGTAAAAGTACCGGGTTCGGTAACCAACCCTACCAGCCGTCTTCTCTCGTTTTCGTGTGTGTGTGTGTGTGTGTGTGTGTGTGTGTGTGTGTGTGTGTGTGTGTTTGTAGCCTGTAGGAAGAGAGCAGGGAAAGAAAAAAAATCAATAACGAAACGTATGTGGGGGCCGGTGTTGATTGTGTGGCGCACCGCCACAAATTAGTCTATGTGTGGGAAACACTGAATATTCTCATTCTGAGATTTCGACATCCACATTTGCTGTCAAGCAAGGCAGACTGAAACAGAAGAAAACACAGATCACATGACATCACAGAGATCAATCTAGAACACCAGGAAACAGAATTACACAGGGAGCCAGGATCTACAACTGTACCACGCTAGTACACTGGGCGATCTGGCGACAAGTGGATCACAGAGCCGGCCTTAAATACTGCTGGGGATGATTAGGGAATAAGCTTCACCTTGCACAGCCTGCAAAATAAGCCATGCCCACAACTTACAGACACAGAGCAGGAGGGAGAAACATGAGGGATCACAAACAGGGAAACAAACAACGCACACAAACAGGGAGAGGGAGGGGCTGCCATGATGGCATCATGACATAAATGGCCAAACCCACTCTTCTCTGCTGCCGTATATTTGAATGCTTCCGCAGCCACTGTTAGGTTTGCTCAGAACTAGGGCTGAAACGATTCCTTGAGTAACTCGAATAATTTGATTACTAAAAATCCTTGATGCAAAAGGATTTGCCTCAAAGCTTTGTTTAATCAATGGTTGCCAACGTTGTATTACTCACAGTGTTTCCGCACGGATAATTATTACTGTCGCACACCGGGCTGACGCTGCTGGCGACACATGCCATGAAGAGAAGAGAGCTGGAGAAAACGACAAAGTGTCCTAAGCTTGGAATCAGTTCAAACGTAATTAAAACGAAAACTAGCTTACCACATTAATAGCATAACGTCGATGCTTAAGCATCTCAACAGAAAACATTGATTCTACCTTAATCCTCCACAAAAACAGCTGATTGTTGCGCACCATTTTCTCTCACTCGCTGTCTTTACGGAGAAACAGTTGATCAACGATCTACTAGCATAAGTGTAGCAGAGCTGTGTGATATGAGATGTGTAATCAAATATATAAATGAAAATAGGTTTAGTATAACTAATATTTACATATAGGCCTATATACAGATCAGTCTCAGGTTGAAACTTGAAGTTCTGAAAGTTAAGTTGCACAACATAAGGTAATGTTTATGTATGTTTAATGTATACCTTAGTTTGAGGTTGTTATTGCATTTCAGAAAATGTTTTCTTTAAAAACAATGTAGTATGGCATAGGGCTGGGCGATAAAACGATAACGATATGTATCGCGATAGACACGTAATCAATATCAATAGAAAATGCGTTCGATAAAACGTTCGATAACTTGTTTTTCTTCTTCGGAAGAAACCAGAAGTTGCGAAGCAAGTTTGGTTGCATGAACAAAGGCACTCACTCTCTGGTAACCTAGCAACGTAGGGAGTGACACTCTAACAGCCAATCATGTAACAGTATCATGTTTGGTTGCGCCACATCGCTGTCTCGTGTTGGATTCTACAATAACAGAACCGGCGGCGTGGAGCGATAAGTGGAAAGTGAGTGCCGCAGCGAGCGAGGAAATTGTTGATAAAACAGGAAAAGTCAGTATGGCAGTTTTGGGGATTTTATAAGTCTGACCGTCGTCCCCACCAACACTACCGCAAACTTGTTTTACCACCTTAGCCGCGCTCACACTTTGGAGCAACCGTATTCGCCAGCAACGTCTAACAACATCTGCAGCTGCTACACCGCACAAGCAGCAGACCGCCATGGAGAGGTACTCTGCATCAGCGCCTTACTAAACGCTACAAAGAAATAACGGAGGCAGACGTGCTGAGCACTGTCCAGAAGCCAGGTTACCAACCTAGCACTAAACCTGCAGAAAATTGTTCTTCTCAGGTTTCAGGTTTCTCTATGTTTATATTTAACACTTTGCACCATTTTATTACACCTTATTAAGCAGTTCTTACTTATTCTTTCTTCACTGTGATTTTAGACTTATGTTTACATTTTAATTATTTGAGTGATTTCCATGGTTGTGTTGACATTTCTGCTTTTATAACTGAGGGGATTATAATCAGAGGAAGGTTAAGTTTAAAATAAAAATGTTTAAATTTAATATATTTTTCTCCTGGTCCTTATTTTAAATAGGTCATAAAAATTATCAATAATTATCGATATCGACCGATATGAAACACTTATATCGTGATACAGTTTTCAGCCATATCGCCCAGCCCTAGTATGGCACTTAAATGCACTTAATGTTTAGTTTTTTGAGAGATGATATTGTAAGAAATGTAGGCAATAACAATGTTGCTTTTTCCAAAAATTAAACCAAACTATTGTATATTATTGCTTTTCAATAAAACAAAAGTATTTCTTATCCAGTTACTCAATTAATCGATGGAATAATCGGTAGAATACTCAAGTTGCATACTGAAGTTTGACAAACAAAGAAATCAGGTGGTAAAATCAAGCTTTATGCAGCTCTGGCTCTGGGCACATTTTGTTCCATTCTTGCCTCCTTACACTGGCTGCCACTTAGCTACAGAGTTGGTTGTAAAATCCTGATGTTTGTTTTCAAAGAGTTAAATGGTTTGGCCTCCTTTCATATTGCCGAACTCCTGTCCCCATATCACACTGTCAGAGATCTGAGATAATTTGACGAAAGACTTCTGTCTGTCCAGAGATCCAGGACAAAATACGGGACAGGGCTTTCTCTATCGTTGCCCCAAAACTAACTCCCATCATCAGATTCTCACGCCAGCGTGGCAGGAGGCATAATTAAATCAACATTTGAAAAAATCAATTATGTTTGCAGATTGTACATATAAACACGATATCTCAGAAGAACTTATACACTAATTATGACATTTCCCACAAATGTCTAATATGATAAAACGATGAAGTGATGACATTTTATATTCAAAAGGTCGAGTCAACTTCATGTTATCATCATCATTTTCTGCAAAACACTTCTCTGACCACTATTCTACTGCATAACTCAGGAAAGAAGGGGAGATTGTGACCATAATCACATTTGGTCAGATACTGAATTGGTGACACTACTCTTGGGTGCCCACCTTAAAACTGTGGTGATTGTATAGATCTTCTGTGCTGCTGGGTTAAAGATATGTGTGTAGCGTCCTTTTTTATTTATTTTTTTGCCAAAAACACAAATACGCTTAATACCTTTTTTATTAAATTGCTTCAAAGTCTTCACTACATACATTATACGAGTCTGGAAAGACATGGATGTCAACTTGACTGGTTAGTAGAGGCATACAACCACAAGGCAGTTATTCTATTTTGGCCTTTGGCCTTTTCCTCAAGCATCCTGAGAGGTATGATGGCCTTTCAGTCTGGCTCAGTGCCTCCAAAAATACCAACCTCTGTGGGGTCCACTGGTACCAAAAGGAAAAACATATCAAGTTCTTGCCCTTATAAACCGAAAGTTACGAATGTAACTACGGTTCTATGAATCCCGAATGACTACCAGAGGCAGTGCTTAAAGCACTGAATATTCCCTTTGCGCATGCGCAGTTTGAGTATGTATACCAACAATGTTACTTGTGAACCCTGGATGACCCAGGAGAGACTATATTTTCCAGTGTCATCAGGGAATTCGGGATTCATAGAACCGTATTTATATTGGTAACTTTTGTTCTATTTCATCCCTGCTGACCGCCAGAGGCACTGCTTCAAGCACTGAATGACTTATACCAGCAGAGTCACAAGGAATACTGAATACCCACCTCATTGAGGAGAATCAGGAGACCCTGGATGGAGGACCACCCCCAGTAGATGAGCAATGGCAACATTGACCCTGTAAAACCTGGAGAATGTGCCCGGCAATGCCCACGTTGTAGCGGCACATATGTCCTCCAGGGGTACACCTCTCAGGGCAGCCCACGAAGTGGAAACACTCCTAATAGAGTGGCACCTCACGCCAGATGGCAGGGGGTGGTTACTCGCCCCATACGCATAGCTAATAACATTCACAATCCAGTGGGAGAGGCATTGTTTGGAGATAGCGCAAGCTTTATTCGGCCACTATAGCAGAAGAACAGCTGTTCTGACCGCTGAATGCCCACGGCTCTCAAGGCCCGGACTGGGCACAACATTTCCGGCTCGATCCCTCCATCGCCAGGCAAGGGGCTGAACCGGGAGAGCCTTAGAGGTTGGTTGAGGTGTAAATGGGACAGCACTTTTGGCAGGAATGCAGTGTTCGGCTACAACATGACCCCCGAACCGTCTGGGTTCCACCTCAGACATGAGGCACTCACGGAGCGTGTAGCTCACTGACACGTTTTGCCGTGGTAATGGCCAGCAGGAATGCAGTCTTAACCGACACCCATTTCAGCCCTGCCTGTTGCAAGGGCTCAAAGGGAGGCTGGCACTATGGGGAGTCAAACTCTGTTGTTCCTTTTCCTTAGGGGGGTTCAGAGGTTGCATCCCTCTAAAGCCCCAAGATCCCCAACATGGGACCTGCCCCTGCTGCCACTTGTGACATCACCCAGATAATAGCTCCTTGAGATCAGAACCTGCCTACAGCCGCAAAGGTTCTGAGTTCAAGCACCTGGTATTGCAGGATGATCATACACATATCTAATCAGGCATTGTGCTGTGGACAAACGCCCAGCATATTTTTTATGTGTCTGCATTAACACACCTGATTCTGATTAACAATCAGTCCAGTTCTAGTTAAAGATACAATTTGTAACTTTTCTGCATTAAAATTTCTAAAAACGACCATACCTATGTTATATATATTTTAGATGTGTTGTAGCAAACCAGGGGAAATCCGGCCCAGGCGGCGGGTTCATAGCATACAGTGTACTTACACTATCCCAAAATGTTTCCGTCAAATGTCAAACCCAGAGAAATCTGTTATTTTATTTCTGACACTGGATGTTTCTTTTAGTCGCCTGTCAGTGGCGTCAATAACCTTTCACCCTCTAGTTACTCGTAACTTCAGTCAAAACACGTGAACTCAGATGATACATTCAAGAGTAATTGTAAATCATACGTCACAGAAAGAAATACTCGTAACCTAAAGGCATCATTTTGTGATTAATGACATGCCACTTTGCAACACAGTAATACAGCAGAGACCTTATTTATTGATACAGATCACTATCGATCCAGCTTAACGTTACTACAATGTGCTGGTTGACAAGTAGCTAACATTAATGCTAATGCTTGGTGGTTAACATTATAGTAACCCTATACAATATCGTGATTAGTGGATAAAAGCAGCACTGGGCATGTTAACCACATAGATAGACGACTAATCTAATGCTAATTCAGCCAGCTAGCACACCCCGGTCTGTCTGCCTCACTCCCCCGGTGCAAAGAGACTTAATTCGCGATGAGAGCGAATTAAGCTCCGGGACATGGAGCTAGCTAGTTACCGTTAGCCCCCAGCCAGCCACTATCATTACAGCAATCCGTAACTAACGACGCTAACGGCACCCGAGTCACAACAGCGGCCATCCATAATGTTAGCTACGTCTGCGTTAGCACTACCGATGTTCGTGTCAAAAATCTCCTCCCTGCCGAATTTCTCCCCCCTTTGCGTGTAGCTGTCTTTACTGTTAGTTAGCTCAATTAACCAGACAAAAGATGGGTTAAGCACCAAACACAAATAAACACAAAACACAAATAGTTTAAGATTACAGAAAAGTGAAGGGGGAGATCATTCCGGGCAGCTGAGAGAGTTCTGCTGCTGCACAACGGCCATCGAACGTCCTTGCCGTCCTGGAGATTCCCCCAGCAATCCCCACCCGCACCCGTCTCTCAGCCTCGTTGAGTAGCTAGCTAGCGTTAGAACAAACCCCGTCCGCCCGGTGTTGAAACCATCCAAAAGGTGACATTGACATGTGAAATATTTTGTGATGGTGTGGTTTTATCTGCTGGCTAATGTTAGCTTGCCGGCTCACTAGCTAACTGGTCAGCTACCAATAAAAATCAAATCAAGAAAAAAACTTAATTATGTTGAAGAAACTGCAGCTATTTTATTAGAATGACATGAATAAACGTTACTAAACGTAACGTGAATAAACTTGAATGGCTAAACTCGTCTGTGAACAGACTCATTCTAATCAGGGATGGTGTTTAACAATAAATATTATTCCCATAATTCCACGCAACTTCCCAATGTCATCAAAAGTCCGGGTTTACCATCCATTGTATTGGTTGAGAGACCCCTAGTGGCAGAAAGTTACATATTGTACGTTTAAGGAAAGTCATGTTAATGAGTCAACCCAGGTTGAATCAATAATATGTTTTTATATATATATATATATATATATATATATATATTCCAAATAGCTAGAGATCAAGGTTTGCCTTTGGACCTGAAGATTAGGGGCCCTATCTTGCACTCAGCGCAATTGACTTTGTACACCGACGCATGTATCGTTCCTATTTTGCACCCGACGCACAGTGAACTTTTCCCTCCACAGATGCACGTCAGTAAATTAGGGAATGTATTTGTGCTCCCGGGGGCGGTTCAGCGAAAAGAGGAGGCGTGTTCAGGCGCAAACGTTCCCCAGTGCTATTTTGCAGTTTCAGGAAACAATTCCGCCACAGACCTAGTCTAAAGTCAGTGGCGCGTTATTCAGATGCTATTTTAGGGGCGCATGCTTGGCCATAATGTAGCATGTGCATAACGCGCATACACTTTGCTTCTCTCATTTACACAACATTTCCATGAATCATGGATGTGTTGATGACATAAATGCGGAAATATTAGAGGACTTAAGGAGGCAATGTGCTCCTGGTGGAGCGGGTGGACTGAGATGGAGTGGGGGGAGGAGGAAGGGGCACAACGGGAGCAGGTGTTGCGTTTGGAGGCCCACGCGCCATGGCTGCAGCAATCCTCTCCAGACTTGAGGAGATGCGCCCGAGAGGCTGCAGCAACATCGCCACCTGGTCAAGACGGGCATTTATTACTTTGCCGCATCCCGGACAGCTCCCGCTGGCGTGCACCAGGCAAATCCGCCGTCATAATAGCAGTCCACCATGGAACAGGCGTGCATGCTCTTAAAGGGAATGTGAGATGACGCTCTGATTGGTTTATTGCACGTTACGCCCAAACCACACCTAGCTACTTCAGACCAACCCATTTTAGATTTGCGTCGGGCGCAAGAGTCATTTATCCCGCCGGTATAATAGCAACAGCGCCCGAGATCCGCCCACAAAGCTACTTGCGTTTCACGTTTGATACTTGCGTTTCAGATTGTTAAAATAGGGCCCTGCGAGTTAAAAGCTTAAGATGATAGAATGCAAAACCGAGTTTACAAGTCCCTCCAGAATTTCGCGGCCTTTTTTTGAGATTGTTGTGGCCCAAAATGCCTGATTTTGATGACATTCGTCATACCTAGTTTAACAACTAGATTCGGCTACTAGTGGATATTAAATTTTTTTTAAACGTGACATTTTAAACAAGGACCCTTTAAGTGTTCGGGCTGGATGTACCCCCAAAAAAATTATCCGCTGAAATATAGAAGTTTCTTTCGCCATGCAAAGTCTATGTGAAATGTCTTTCTGGGCCATGGGGTGCAGTACCACCGTTATCCGCTAAGCCCATGGTGGCTTTTAGACATGATGCTCTTCCTGGGGGCTTGGTTTGAAAGCCATGATGTCTTACTCTCATGGGTGGACCAAATTCTCTGGGCGGGCAAAGCAGAGAAAGGGGAGGTAACTTTGCTCCTTATGACCTCATAAGGAGCAAGATTCCAGATCGGCCCATCTGAGCTTTCATTTTCTCAAAGGCAGAGCAGAAATTTTCATGCCATGGGACCTTTAAGACCTTAGAGATGAAAAGTTATTAAAAGAAAAACTTTTCGTCATAGGGCCTGTGGCAGGGTGGCCATTTTGTGCGTTTCGCCAACAAAACAGGAAGTCCTAGAGATTTCATCAGATCAACTTCAAATTCGGTCTGTGTCATCTAAAGACCTTAACGATGAAAAGTTATTAAAAGCAAAACTTTTCGTCCCAACGGTGTGGGTGTGGCGTTGCGGCCATTTTGAGCATTTATCAATGAAGAAGAAGTTGTTGTAACTTTAGTGTACATTGTCCAATTTGGCCGAAATTTCTCACGATTGACAAGGGTCCAGGCCCGAAGACATTTATAGGCCAAAATTGACTTTTGGTTATAGCACCCCCCGCTGGCAACAGGAAATCAGCCTTATATGACAAACATCATCTGATTTACATGAAACTTATAATGTGTGGTCTACATGTGATACTATACTTTTACCACGCCCACTTACTCAGGTCACGCCCCCTTTCATATCAAGGTAGAGTCTTGTGTGGGGTGTCATTGAACTCAGCAGAGAGTTTCTTTTTGATTGGTGATGGTTTGACCCACCCCCTATGCTGTATCCACGCCCCTTTTTATAACTTATGACCCATTTATATAGATATAGACCCTTGTCTGAGGTATCATTGAACTCAGCAGAGAGTTCTTTTTTTATTGGTAAATGTTTGCCCCGACCCCTATGCTTTGGCCATACCCCTTTTCATAGCTAATGAACTGTATGACGTATAGTCTTGTGTGAGGTATCATTGAACTCCGAAGGGAGTTCCCTTTTCATTGGTGACGATTTGCAGTGTCTGAGTGCAAATGCACGGTCGCAAGGAGTGGCCTCCGCCAGTAACCCCCACGCGCGCAGAGGCGCGAGGGCCCATCCAACGCTGCTTGCAGCTTTAATTTGATTTGATTTCGAATATGTACAGAACAGCAGACAAGAAATAAAAACAAAACAAATCAATATAAACAAATAAGACAATAAATTAATAACAACTTGTGAATACTTGACAATCTGTTTACAAATCTGAAAAGGAGTTAGAAGTATAAATTGAATTAATCCCACCCTAAAATCTACCCGCTTATAATAATAATAATAATAATAATAATAATAATAATAATAATGATGATGATGATGATGATGATGATTATGAAACTGAAACTAAAACAAACCCCAGAAAACACAATCAATCAATTCTTTCTCCCTGTAACCTGTGAAAACCATGTCCTTATACCCAATTTTAAACTGCTTTATGTTTGGACATTGCTTTTTTCCACCTGTAGACTGTTCCATAGCTTTACTTCAGAAACTGAAATGCAGAAACTTTATCTACAGCTTCACATGGACTGTATGGTGACATTACATTGGCACGTGAAGACTCATATCTGCTGAGCTTCTCATTCTTAGGACATACTTCCATTTCACATTAAACTATTTCTACGACCCACAGGGTCTCACACCAAAGGTCGATTCTCTGGCATCAGAAGAGATCCATTGTCTACAGCAGCAGAACAGCATCCTGCGGGCTGTGGTTACCCAGATGAGGAAGGAGATGGAGGATCTCATTCATCTCCTACCCCATTCCCAGACCCAGCTACATGCCTCTTCTCCTCAGCCAGTTCAGCATCCAGAAGCGCCTCCCACCACCTCCGTCACTCCTACAGCTAACACTCAGATGGCCACTGGACCAGCTGCCCAATCCACTGACATCTCTAGCAACATCAGCCCAGCAGGTATGGACAGCACTCTTTTACACAAACATGGTTGATGATTTCCATCATTCAGCAAATTTTATTATATATATTGTGATGTCATGAGAGGTTTTTCTTTTCAGCAGGCGGGGTGTAGGGCAGAGACCAGCCAAAACGTGGTTGCAGGCAAACAGAGGTTTTATTTTAAAGCAGTCTTTTCAGAAAATAGTCCAAAGAAAAATGGTAACTCCAACTCAAAAACTTACTGGCAGTAAAACTATATGGTTTAGCAAAGTCCTGGTAGCTTAGGTTCTTTCCCCATGAACTCTGCTTCCCTTTTCTCTGCCTCTGCTCTCTTTGTCTTCTCTCAGTGCATGAGCACCTGCTGTAATCAAAGGGCTGAGGCATTTGCACCTCCCTGTGCGGTGCATTCTGGGACCTGTAGTTTGGGTGGCGGCCGTTTTGTCACAGGGTAGCCACTCCTGTAGAGGAAAATAGCGTCCCTCTACCACACGTCCCCTTGTGATGCCACTATATATATATCTCTGCATTGTTTGCTACAGGATGTAGTTGAATGTTTCCTGTGATCATATCTATGCTCTGCTGGGGAAAGAAGACTACTCTTGCAGATATTGACGATCTAAAAGACAGCCTAAAAATAGTTTCACCTAATGGCTGACATCTTTATTTCGGTTGGAATGTTATATGTATTAGTTAGATTTATAAAAAAAAAAAGCATTTGTGGTTAAACTTTGCCTTCATTCGTTTTTTAACTCCTATATGTGATATGGGTCCTCAGGTGGTCTGTGCCGGGGGAAACGTGCCATAACCTCTGTTTTGGCGAAGCAGGAGTCTAGGGGGGCAGAGTCTGCTCTCGCCAACCTAAAGGAACAGGTGCGGAAGGAAATCAGTAAACTAGTTGAATTTGTACCTGTCAGTGTTGTCCAGGCAACTGCCTGGACCAGTGATGTGGCGTTAAAGCTACTGACCCCTTTAGTGCTGACCCGTGACTGTGGAACAATTTTCCACGAACACACAAATGTGAAAAGTGGGCAAGACAGTTCCATTTCATTGTAACTCAGTATAACATTGCCCCAGCAAAATGGTAGCTTATTAAAGGGTCAATTCACTCAGTGAAGTCAGTTATGTAAGATGATAAGAAGATATTGCATAAGCTGCTGCAGCAACCTAGTTCCTTCAAGTTTCATCTTATTTTCCTTCCAGGGTGCACTGGTGCGACAGCTGCAAGAGGAGAACCTGTATTTGCGACGGCAACAGGCCTCAGGTTTCATATCTGGTGGTTTGTTTAAAGTGTGGGGTGCTAAAAGCAACCCTCCTTTCCTGCATACCAGGCTAAAGCAGGCAGCATCCTGTATCGCCCGTCTGAGCAGAGAGAAACAGCAGCTGATAGAAATGGGCAACCGCCTTCGTGCCCAGATCACCACTGCTGGAATACAGGGTACAATCACACACACACACACACACACACACACACACACACACACACACACAAAAAAAAAAAAAAAAAAAAAAAAAAACAAAAAAAAACACACACACACACACATCATTAAAGAGCAGACAGTGCTATGCACACCATGTGAAATTAAAAGGACAATATAAATAGGTATAGTCACTGACCATAACTGATCTTTTGGGTTTATGGGGCTGTTGATCACTAACAATTGGCCAGCTAAGATCTGTTGTTTTAAAAACTCACAGAAAGGCAGAGTTACCGATAAGCTTTTATTTAAACAATTGATGTTTACAAATCCGGTTTAAATTAGCTTGAGTTGAATAACTTTGAAACATTAGACTTCCAAACTTGGCAGGAATGCCTTGTGCTCCAGTTATTCTAGCCAGACTGAAACCCAGCAGCAATCATTACTGACATACTGAGCTTTTAGGCCAGAGCAAGATGCAAAATACATATGATTTCAAATACATTAATATATCATAGATTGACATGGGCTGTGGAATTGAATTACTCAAAATCAGAGGTGTCAAGTAACTAAGTACAAATACTTCGTTACCTTACTTAAGTAGAAATTTTTGGTATCTATACTTTACTGGAGTAATTATTTTACAGGAGACTTTTTACTTCTACTCCTTACATTTTCACGCAATTATCTGTACTTTCTACTCCTTACATTTTAAAAATAGCCTTGTTACTCCTATTTCAGTTCGACTTGTTTGCATTCCGGCTTGTAATCGTTAAAAAAAAAAAAAAAAAAAAACCTATCCAGATAAATCGCGCCATCCAGATAGAGTAAATTTGATTGTGGTTGGATAAGAAGTATATACATATACCATTCCGACACCCTATTTGTTTGTACGTGTTCCATCACATGACACAAATCACGTCACACTCCAGCAAGGAACTAGCAGACGTACTGTATGTAGCCTAGTACAAACATGTCCGTGGCAGAGACTCAAGAGAACTCGAGCGAAATGTCCCAACCTAGCACTGGCAATTTTCTTGTCAAGTTTTGTTATCTTACATCCGTTGCACTCACAGATTCCTGCAGCTAAGCTTGGATGTACATTTACATTCCATTAAAGGCTATTGATAACATGCCTCTGAAGTTTTACTTTTTGCACCATTACAATACTTATAGGCAACTAGTCACCATATTTTCCACTCCATGAAACACATGTTAATGCTCAGTAGCACACATATATGGTTCTTTAATGTATTTGCATTGTACTAAAATGCGTTCATTTTCAATGGGCATAAATGCGGCTGAAACAGGTGCATCCCAAACTTTTCAAAATTAACATTTTAATATAACATTATAGTCATTAAGGCCAAACATTTAGAAAATGTTATCATTCTCGTAAGTAAATAACTAATAATGCCCAAAATGATACCAAACTTCTACACTAGTACAAATGGGTTATGCACTCATAAAACGATGGATTGGAAAGTTTGTAAGTACACCAGAAGTTTATGTAAATAACACTTGCCTGTTGGCTTCTGCTGTTGCTGCTACTGCTACCGCAGTAAGACAAGTGCTTAGGGACCGTCTACAAATTACAACACCGAAAAGAGATACAACAAAAATATTTTTACTTTTTTAAAAGTAAATGCTGTAGTATAACTAGCAGGAGACAAGTTATAATTGAGGTAAGTTTGGAGACATTACCTTATTTAATCATTAAATTTAGGGATGCACCGATCCACATTTTTTCACTTCCGATCCCGATACCAGAAATTGGATATCGGCCGATACCGATACTATTCCGATACCAGAGCTTTATAAACCATCCAGCAAATAGACGGTACCGTAGGGTGATTAACGTCACCGCTCACTTTACACACAGTTTAACAACAAAACTAAACGCTGAGTGAACATTACTAGCTACGTTTTTCATGTTGGTTTTGAGCGGTATGCACCCCAACTAACATGGAAAACAGTTTTTAAAACCGTAACGTTAATACAGCGTGTCGGAGGAATACAGCGTTCTCCTGCAACGGGAGTCAGAGGCAGAGAGACCGTCACCGTTAGCGTTCGCTAACGTTAGCTTCTTGTCTCATCTGGGGTCAGATAAACAGTAAATTCATCAAAGTCGGTGTGCCCAACGCTATTTTCAAATAAACTGTAGCCTCTCTGAATTACGGCTTTGCAAACATTGCATTTTGCTGTCTTGCTCTGCGGTGTTTCCAGTGTAAAGTATTTCCACACAGCGGACATGTTGGCTAGCCACAATGCTGCTCAATGCTATCCTGCTAGCTGGCTGCAAACTGTGGAATGGATTTCCTGAGCGGGGGCGTGTCCCATAACTTTGTGTCTCATTGAGCCGCGCCTCCATCAAGGAAATCCATTCCACAGTTTGCAAACTGTGGAATGGATTTCCTGAGCGGGGGCGTGTCCCATAACTTTGTGTCTCATTGAGCCGCGCCTCCATCAAGGAAATCCATTCCACAGTTTGCAGCCAGCTAGCAGACTAGCCAGCAGGAATCACCTGTGGAGTCATTTTAGCACACAACGTTAAAGCGCAGACATGGCTCATGGATATCGGAAATCTCCACAGGTTGGATCGGGAAAATCCGATACGTGAATAATGCTGGTATTGGTCCCGATACGATACTGGATCGGATCGGCCCCATCCCTAATTAAATGAATAAATATTTTTGTTGTATCTCTTTTCGGTGTTTTAATTTGTAGACATCCCTAAGCACTTGTCTTACTGGGGTAGCAGTATCAGCAGCAACAGCAGAGAGCAGACGCCAACAGGCAAGTGTTATTTACATAAACTTCTGGTGTACTTACAAACTTTCCAATCCATCGTTTTATGAGTGCATAACCTATTTGTACTAGTGTAGAAGTTTGGTATCATTTTGGGCATTATTAGTGGGGTAACTTACGAGATACAAACCTGGATCCATTTGCCCCTGCGCTAAGCTATTCAGCTGATAACTCTCCCAATGTTTGACCCAGGTGAAAAAAGCTTCTGGGGGGTTGATTGGCTCGAGGTCATGGTGCAAAGGACCCTAGGGTGAAATTACTCCGAATCATTACTTTAATGGTCCCCTAATACTGTATCTGAAGTCTCTTTCCCGAAATTCAGCCTTGGTGCAGAATTACAGCCACTAGAGCCAGTCCCACAATGAGCTTTCCTTACTATGTGCCATTTCTGTGTCTGTAGCTATTGAGGAGGAGAGAGGGGAGGCAAGGTGGAGGGTGGGGGTGTGGCCTTGACCAACTGCCACTTTGCTTGTTTGAAAGCCATGATGTCTCTCTCTCATGGGTTGGCCAAATTCTCTGGGCGGGCAAAGCAGAGAAAGGGGAGGTAACCTTGCTCCTTATGACCTTATAAGGAGCACATTCCAGATCGGCCCATCGGAGCTTTCATTTTCTCAAAGGCAGAGCAGGATACCCAGGGCTCGGTTTACACCTATCACTATTTCTAGCCACTGGGGGACCATAGGCAGCCTGGGGGAACGCAGATTAATGTTAATGAAAAGTGAAATTTTCATGCCATGGGACCTTTAAATAGTAAAACACAAGTCCAACTCTTATTTTGAAGACATTGCTTTATTTTTTTAGGTAGCACTTTACATTACAACACAATAATAATATGGTAATAGTGGGGTAACAGTGTGATAATAAAGAGGTAATATATAGGTAATAACATATAATTACCAAAGTAATAACTGGGTAATACATCACAGTAATAAGATATAATACTGGGGTAATAATGTGATAAGCAACACCTCACTCTGTGTCGTATGCTCTCCGGAGTGTCACCACCAAAGAACGAGCCGCCTTCAAAATAAAAGCTCCAAAACAATCAAAAACACATGCTGAACACAATGGGCTTGGTAGCGTTGCATTTTCCTAGTTCCTATTACTGCTGTTAGCTACCTAGCTTATGGAATTGTTCAAGTTCCACTTTATTTATCCTTAGAAAAGGAAATTTAGTGTGCAGCAGGATGTCTAAAAACACATAAACAGAAAAAGCACCTAGATGCCAACAACATTGTAAACACAACACAGGACACACACTAACACATCAATGAAGACACTCATTCCCCTAAATGCAGTTTTATTCAGTATTAAATAAATGAATAAATACATAAATAAATGAATAAATACATGAATAAGTAAATAAATATGCCTTGAAATACATCATGAAATAAATAAATGAATAACTAAATACATAACTAATTAAATAAATGTAAATATTCATATAAAATGAATCAATAGTTAAATAAATATATTAAAAGGTTTTACTTCTTATTATTTCATGGTACTTTTATTTGACTGTGTGCTGGGTACAGAGCACCGCGAACTGCTGGTTGTGTTGCTCAGTCAGGTCAGCGCTAGTTGGTGGGTCAGTTACCCCAAAATACGTGACTGGGTGCAGAGCATGGCTCTGTCAGAATGTGAGAGAGAGCCAACTAATTGATTCATTTTTATATGAATATTTACATTTATTTAATTATGTATTTATGTAGTTATTAATTTATTTATGTATTCAATATTTAATAAAACGGCATTCCATACCTAGCTAACACAAAACTGATGAGACACGAGGGAACATGATGGAAAGTGCAAAATCACTCTCTTCACTCTTCGTCTAATGTAAAACCAGCAACTAACATTAGCTGGAAAGTAAACAAGGTTTGAGTTTATTTTGATATGAGAAATGTGTTTATGATTTCACGTTTTGTATATTTTCTTGCTTGAGTGTCTAACCCTAAAGCTACATTTTGGCTACTAGCTTAGCCTAGCCTTTTTTTTCTATATGCTGGTGACGTCAATACTTTGCAGCGTTTGTATGACAGTAAGCTACTGCTAAATTTATTTTTGTGTGATATTTTGCACTTGGTGTGTGGTTTACAGCATGGGGTAACAATTATTCTAGGGTTAACTTCCTGTTCTGTGTCTCAGTAAATGTACAGAGCATTAGTTAAAGGTGCAATATGCATTACTGACAGCTGGTTTTTAAAATAGTTGCTGCAGTTCAAATTCAGAATACTGGAGAGAGTCGTCTCCCCCGCCCCCTCCTCCCCAGACTCGAAGTTCACGGAGGTTGTCAGGCTGAGACCGCATCATGCATAGTCTCGCTTTGCCAGACCCTCCTCCAAAGTGCCCTGAAGGAGCATCCACAACAATATTGCTAGACGCTTGTCTCACGTAGCCAGATATTACTTCACAGCACAGCGGAGTAGCTAACGTTAGATGCTGGCTATATTGACAGTCATAGAAGCCTGTGCTGATGTGGTGCTCTGTACCCAACTGACAGACACATTTCCTAGGCTTAGAATTAAGGTAGGAACTGCTAAAAATAACACTACCTTGCCATCCTCTCCACCCAACTGAACACACTTTATTGGCTTAGAATTACGGCAGCAATCGCTAAACACACTGCAAACTCACAGTCCTCTCTTCCCAATTTACAGCCCTCCTCTCTTGGCTTAAAATAACTCAACATTGTCGGCTACGGCGCTGAACAGGCTACATTGTAAACAGCCGTGGCCCGCTTGCCTGGTCCTCCGGTAACGTTAGCAGGGTTAGCATGGCGGCGTTAGCCAGGACCAGTCGGGATCACTTTACTGGCTGTGTCTCAATTTGTTTTTGTAAGTAACCTACTTGGGTAGTCTAGCTATATAATTCAATGTGAGTACACAAATGTTGAAATGATCCCTTGTAGCCGTGATAAGTTAGCCTGTTCAGGAGGAAATTGGCCAACTCGGCGTCCTTTTGGGCTCCAAGCTGTCTCCATCTTTCAAATACATCTCCAATATATACCCAGGGTTTGTAACGTCTCTGGCAGAGATGGCAAAAGTACTCACTTCCCGTACTTAAGTGGAAGTACAGATACTTGTGTTAAAAAATACTCTGGTAAAAGTAGAAGTACTGATTTAACTTCTTTACTTAAGTAAAAGTAACAAAGTACAGGCTTTGAAATGTACTTAAAGTATAAAAGTAAAAGTAGCCTTGCGAATGACAACCACTTTTTATGCAAAGCTACCTGGACCACACACGTTACTAGAGTGCAAGATGAGAAACTTCAGTGGACATAAAAACCAGGCTCTTTATATGCCATTGTCTACATTTTAAATGGATGTCTGCCAAACATCACATATATGATTATTGTGACAGAGACTGGGACTCCAGCTTAATAAGATTCTGACTGAGTAGCAAGATATGAATTCAATTGTGATTCTGTGAGACTTATCTAATTTTGCTTTCAGTGTATGATAATTTTGTAAAGCTGTTGTTTATCTTTGACAGTGAGCAGCATTATGAGATATGTTTCGTTGTTTATCACTCCGTTCGTGAATACGATAACTGTGTGTGTGTGTGTGTGTGTGTGTGTGTGTAAGTATTGTAAATGAAATCTCCATAGACCATCAGTTAGAGAGTTGCCCATTGCTAGCTGAAGATGCTAACGCTACACAGCCCATTAATGTTAGCCTAAAATCAACATGAGATGCTAAAACTTAGCTAGCTATTCAATCCTACTTGCTTTTTATTGAATTTTCGGTTTGTTTTATTACCTTTTCTTAAATGTTCTAATGTCATTTTTTACTGTTTGCTTATTTCCTTTTTAAATGAATGTAATGGAAAAAAATAAGTGCTTTATAAATAAATGTATTATTTTTTGTAATTTTTTTGAAGTGGTGAGTTTACATTTCACAGCAACTAAATGCAGTATTGTCTGTGACTTTTGTTTGATTTGATCTACTGTAACTAGCATATGTTGAGAGTAGTTGGCACACTGTCCATGAAATGAAATTGAAATAGGCAGTTTTTCATTTTGCAGCACTGATTCATGGTTATTACACAGAAACTACCAGAAGCATTTCCAGGTCATCTCTGCACCTTTGGATGTTTGCTTATTCTAACATTACCATGAAATCAAATAGAAACAGGCAGTTTTGCATTTTGCAGCACTGATTTATGATTATTACACAGAAACTACCAGACGTGTTAAGTCACAAGATTTTTTTTTAATATATATTTCTACCAAAAGCCTGATATATCTTATTTGTCCGTTACGAGCTAGAGCTCCATTGTTGGAACACATGAATGAGCCACGCCATTTTATTAGATGATAAAAAGGTGAGCTCATTGAATGGCATTATCATTAAATTATAAAAAATGAAACGGACACCAACTTTTACATTTTATTGGTAATATAAGGATATTGGAAATGTAATTGTCATAAACCTGGCTCTAGGTCATGACAAAAACTGGGAAGAGACACAAACTGCCAATAATTTAAGGCAAAGCAAAGCTTTGTTAAATTATGCTTCACGTTTTATGTTTAACTGCAGTTCCGTGAGCATAAATATCACAGCTGTCTCATTACATAATTTGTCAAGGAGCTGGTTGAGTTGTCATGACCTAAAAATGAAATGTTGGTCACATCATAATAATGCATTTTATTTAAATAGCACTTTTTTCAACACTCAAAGACACTTTACAGAGTTTAAAAAATAAATCCTTATACAAAAAAAATCCATATTCAAACATTAAAAAAGCAGCTCTAAAAAGGTGAGTTTTGAAAATGGACAGGTTTGTTCAGTCACAGATGTGTTTGGGGAGAGAGTTCCACAGGGAGGGGGCAGCTATAGAAAAGGCTGTGTTGCCCCAGGCCCGCCACTTGGTCCTGAGTGGTGGAGACAGGAGGTTGGTATCAGAGGACCAGAGGCTGTGGGAATGAGTGTGGTGGTGGAGCTGGTTGGTGAGATAGGAGGGGGCCTGGTTGTGGAGGGCTTTGTAAGTGAGCAGAAGGATTTTGAATTGTATCCGTTGTGAAATAGGGAGTCAGTGGAGGTTCTGGAGGACCGGAGTGATGTGGTCACTGGAGCGTGAATGGGAGAGCAGATTAGCAGCAGAGTTCTGGATAACTCAGAGGTTGCAGATGTTTGGGAGGGAGACCGAGTGGAGTTGTCGATGGTGAGGCAGAAGTTGTGAGAGGTTATGGTGAGGGATTTGGGACTGATGTTGATCATGTAAGGTTTGTCACAGTTAAGTTTGAGGAAGTTGGTTTGCATCCATGATTTAATTTCACTGAGGCATTTGGTAAGAGGGGAGTGAGTTGCAGTGGTGATGGATTTGGTGGAGATGTAGAGCTGAACGTAATTGGTGTAGCAGTGGAAGCAGAGACCATGACGGTGTATGATGCTACCAAGAGGGAGCATGTAAAGGATGAACAGTAGAGGATCAAGCACCGAATCCTGGAGAACGCCTCGGGACAGGGGAGTGCAGGAGGAGGTGCAGTTGTTGATGTTGATGAATTGTTGTCTATTTGTGTGACATGACCTCAGCCAGGAGAGGGCGATACTGGTGATGTTGAGGGAGGAAACAAGACGGGAGAAAAGAATGGTGTGGTTATGGTGTCGAAGGCTGCAGTGAGGTCCAGCAGGATGAGAATGCTGTGGTGACCAGCGAAAATTCCTCATATTATCGGGGTTGAGTCCAGTTTTTTTTTTATTGCGTTTTTTATATTTAGAACGTACAGATATAATTGAACAACAACAAAAACCTTCTCCCACCCTTCACCCTCTGCGGTCTCGAGGAAAACAAAAACAAACCAAAAAACAAAAACAGAAATCGCACCTTGCCTAGACACTCTCCTCTAATTCTTGTGATGCTAAGGTCATTAGGACTGATACTTGTGCTGCTGCGTTTTTCCATAGGTCTATAGTCAATGATTTGGCACGGAGATCTGTGGAGTCCATCCCGGTCCAGTTTTTCATTGTGCGGCGCCCATGGAGGTTGGTCATGCTGACAATGAGGTCGATCATCTCCTTTGTAAAAAACAGATTGAACACAGAATCAATGTTCTGGACCCTTGCAACGGCATAGCGCGTCGGCCCTGGAGTCACGCCTCTGGCTGGCTGAAGAAAGGGAGTTGTCTCTGCGTTGGTAGAAAACTACACTTCGCCGTTTCTTCCAATCCACCCAGATCCAGGATCCTCCGAATCCTCCTCGCCTTCAGTGGAAGCTAGAGAGGATGATGAGGGTGGCACATCCAAATCAGGATCAGACTCTCCTGAGTCTGTGGTGTCAGAGGGAGACGACGATACATCCTCCAGCTCGCTGGAGGAATCAGGCTGCATAATCACATCTAAAACTTCACTGCGAGTCAAGCCCTTTCTCATGTTGCTTGCTGCTCTTTTCACCATCAAATGACCAGCAGGCTTGCATGCAAGTGTTGAAATCCACTTGCTTTGTTTTTGTTTAGTCTGCATTTCTCACCATCAAAAGGCAGCAGATGCATAAATACACTTACTTTGTTTTAGTTTACTCAATGTAGTACTGAGAGCTGAGGTGCATGTTTTGATTTTCTCAGGTTGCATCAAGGTGAGTTCCCACACTCTCACTCTCACACACACAGACACACACTCACACACACTTTAATATGCTATTATACTTCATATAACTCCATGTACAATCCAGAATCTAAGCTTTTTTTTGCATAGGCCTATCTAAATGGTTAATGGTGCCACCTGGTTATCAACAGTAAAAATTACACATTTTACCTCTTCCCAACAGGGAAAACCACCAACAATCAAAAATGCATGATTATATGGTGTCATGGCTTTGCAATCAAAAAATGTGGTTATAATGGAAGTCAATGGGGCAAAAACAGCCACGAACAGTAAATGAGGGAGAAAAAGTTAAAATCTAATCCTGCACAAAAACTAACTATGCATCAAAACCAATTTTGTTTCTAATCTTTGACATGTCCAAGACTGTGATAAAAGGTAAAAAAAAAAATCCAGTCCACAATCCCATTTTATATGGAAAATCAGTAATTATGTGTTTTTTTTTCCCCAAATCTGTGACATAATTTATGAAATTGGCAATTAAAGAGTTAAAATCCAGATTTTTTTTTTTAGAAAATGTAGTAGTTTTGATCAGGACTGAGGTTGATTAATAGATATATGCAAAAAAAAATTGAAAAGAATATTTATCTGATACATTTTTAAAGCAGTTTAAAGTAGTGGCTGTTTTCAGCCACGACCAGTAAATTAGGGAGAAAAAGTTAAAATCTGATCCTGCACAAAAACTAACAATGCATCAAAACCAATGTTGTTTCTAATCTTTGACATGTCCAAGACTGTGATAAAAAGGTAAAAAAAAATCCAGTCCACAATCACATTTTATATGGAAAATCAACAGTGCACTATTTGCACTGCAAAGGCTTCTGACATCACTCCCATGAATCCTTTGAGTAAAAGGATTGAAAAGTGGCGGTGATATCCTTAGGATTTGTTGAGATACCTCGGTCTGTGCGGATGCTGTCTATAATGGCTAAGCCTAAAACTTAAAGCCACTGAGGAGCTGCTATGTGGACTTAAACAATCAAACAAACAAATAGTCTGTGGCTAGTAAACTAGCTGACACGCTCTCCTCTACCTGACACCGCTCAGTAGTCTCCTGTTGAAATCAGACTATAGCACTATAGCGATTTGATGCGGTCAAAAACAGTTTGTGCTCCTTCACTTAACAGCACCCCTAGTTACCTGTTGAAAGGTTCCTACCTACAGTGGGGAGAACAAGTATTTGATACACTGCCAATTTTGCAGGTTTTCCTACTTATAAACCATGTAGAGGTCTGTACTTTTTATCATAGGTACTCTTTAACTGTGAGAGACGGAATCTAAAACAAAAATCCAGAAAATCACATTTTGATTTTTAAATAATTAATTTGCAGTATTTGATCACCTACCAACCAGTAAGAATTCCAGCTCTCACAGACCTGTTAGTTTTTCTTTAAGAAGCCCTCCTGTTCTCCACTCATTACTTGTATTAACTGCACCTGTTTGAACTCGTTAACTGTATAAAAGACACCTGTCCACACACTCAATCAAACAGACTCCAATCTCTCCACAATGGGCAAGACCAGAGAGCTGTGTAAGGACATCAGGGATAAAATTGTAGACCTGCACAAGGCTGGGATCGGCTACAGGACAATAGGCAAGCAACTTGGTGAGAAGGCAACAACTGTTGGCGCAATTATTAGAAAATGGAAGAAGTTCAAGATGACGGTCAATCTCCCTCAGTTTGGGGCACCATGCAAGATCTCACTTCGTGGGACATCAGTGATCATGAGGAAGGTGAGGGATCAGCCCAGAACTACACGGCAGGACCTGGTCAATGACCTGAAGAGAGCTGGGACCACAGTCTTAAAGAAAACCATTAGTCACACACTACGCCGTCATGGATTAAAATCCTGCAGCGCACGCAAGGTCCTCCTGCTCAAGCCACCGCATGTCCAGGCCTGTCTGAAGTTTGCCAATGACCATCTGGATGATCCAGAGGAGGAATGGAAGAAGGTCATGTGGTCTGATGAAACAAAAGTAGAGCTTTTCGGTCTAAACTCCACTCGCCGTGTTTGGAGGAAGAAGAAGGATGAGTACAACCCCAAGAACACCATCCCAACCGTGAAGCATGGAGGTGGAACATCATTCTTTAGGGATGCTTTTCTGCAAAGGGGACAGGACGACTGCACCGTATTGAGGGGAGGATGGATGGGGCCATGTATCGCGAGATCTTGGCCAACAACCTCCTTCCCTCAGTAAGAGTATTGAAGATGGGTCGTGACTGGGTCTTCCAGCATGACAACGACCCAAAACACACAGCCAGGGAAACTAAGGAGTGGCTCCGTAAGAAGCATCTCAAGGTCCTGGAGTGGCCTAGCCAGTCTCCAGACCTGAACCCAATAGAAAATCTTTGGAGGGAGCTGAAAGTCCGTATTGCCAAGCAACAGCCCCGAAACCTGAAGGATCTGGAGAAGGTCTGTATGGAAGAGTGGGCCAAAATCCCTGCTGCAGTGTGTGCAAACCTGGGCAAGAACTACAGGAAACGTATGATCTCTGTAATTGTAAGCAAAGGTTTCTGTACCAAATATGAAGTTCTGCTTTTCTGATGTATCAAATAATTATGTCATGCAATAAAATGCAAATTAATTACTTAAAAATCATACAATGTGATTTTCTGGATTTTTGTTTTAGATTCCGTCTCTCACAGTTGAAGTGTACCTATGATTAAAAATTACAGACTTCTACATGCTTTGTAAGTGGGAAAACCTGCAAAATCGGCAGTCACTCATATGCCTACTAGTGCCACCAGTGGACAGTTTGTGTTCTACACCCAAACCATGAAAATGGCTCTTACACTGTTGATAGTAGCTCTGGATTCGCTTTGTTTTCATTTCAGAGCAAGGTTGGCTTGGTTTACAGCCTTTAAAATAGTTTAATTTTGCGGGGGGTTCCGGCAAGATGGCGACCGCGTAGGCAGCACGGTCAAGAGCTCTGAGACTTTTCCAACTAATTTAGTCTTTCGTGTGGTCTCAAAAGACTAAAGAGTGCCTGATATGAACATCGATGACTATTTCAAAAAACCTACTGCCAACATGCCAAAATCGAAGGGAAAGAAAACCGAAGGAGGTGGTGAAATCCTCGTCAACCAGGAAATTAGCGGCGAAGATGCTAACATCATCATACTCGCTCTCACAGCGGTCATAGACAGCAAATTAGCCGGAGTCACGGAACAGATTGAGAAATTGGAGGCATCTGTGACACAGACTATGGATAAAAAAATAGCTGATGTAACGCAAATGATTGAAACAAGACTGGCCTCTGTGTTGGAAGCAGTCTCTCACCGAGGCACTGAGATACAGGCCCTGGCTGTGAGAATGACTCCCGGAGATGTAACGTCAGAATACTGGGAATAACAGAGCACGAAGAGGGGACAAACGCGGTGAAACATCTTGAGAGGTGGATCCCTGAGTATCTTCATCTTGACACCGCAGACGGCAGGATCATCCTGGATCGTGCCCATCGTACGCTGGGCACGATGCCGCCAATCGGACAGAGGCCACGTCCCCTCATTGTCAAATTCCACTATTACTCCGATAAAGTCCGGGTAATGGAAGCCGCACGCAGACTCCACCAGAACGAGACCCTGCGTCATCAGAAGATCCTCTTCTTTAACGACTATTCAGCGGAGATCGTCCGTAAACGTAAATCTTACGACGGTATGAAAGCCCAACTCTGGGAGTTGAAAGTGGAATACGCGTTGTTATATCCAGACATCTTGAGGGTGAACACCGACGGAGGTGGGTACCGGCGCTTCTCAACTCCGGGTGAGGCTAAGGTGCATGTTCGCACTTTGGAGCTGGCGCGTGCCCCACCTTCACCGCAAAATGTTTGACGAGCAGCTGATAACTGGATGAAAGGTTAAACCTTTTTAATACGTGTTTACAAGTTGTTATCTTATAGTTCGGGCTCTTTTAGAAGGAAGAATATGTTTCTAGACCACACGAAATATATATATATATATATATTTTTTTTTTTTTATTCTTTTTATTTACTTTTTCAGATAGAGCTCTAGTATAGACCATAGATAGTGGAAGCAGTGCTCTGCGGGACTCAGTTTACTTTGAGCACAGCTCTGCTTTGGCACTGCCAGTTCTTTTTCGCGCAGTGCTTTGCCTTTCTTTTTGTGGATGTTTCGAATTTGTTCTCTCCACATTGTGTTTGTTTTCGAGCTGTTTGTAGCTCAGCTCCCCTCTCTCTCCATACAAATGTTAACCCAATGTTGACGAAGATATTACTTGCTCAGCCTAATTTTATCTTGTTTTTATTTCATTTTTTCTTAATTGTTTTAAGAGAATGATGGCCAAATTAAAAACAGGACATATAAACTGCATATCACTGAATGTGAAAGGAATTACTAATCCAACTAAAAGGAAAAAAATTATAACTTATTACAAAAACAAAAGACAGATATTTCATTCATCCAAGAAACTCATCTTACTGATATTGAGCATACAAAATTGAAACGCGACTGGATTGGTAAAGTTTATTACTCCTCGTTTTCATCAAGTGCTAGAGGTGTCGCGTTGCTCATAAACAAGAATCTTAGATTTCAATTAAATACAGTACAAACGGATACCTCAGGTAGATTTATATTAGTTGACTGTATGATTAACAGGAACAGGTTGACACTGGCATCAATATACGGTCCTAATATAAATGATCCAATTTTCTTTAACAAATTAACCATGAAACTGGCATCCGCAGAGGGTCAGTGTATTCTGGGAGGAGATTTCAATCTTGTGTTGAACCCGTCATTGGATCGCTCAGCCCCTAAGAACACTACTCTGTCAAAATCTGCAACAGCATTGTATCAAGGCATGAATGATCTTGGGTTAAAAGATGTGTGGAGACTGAAAAACCCAGGTAAAAAGGAATTCTCTTTCTACTCTAATGTCCACAATACATACTCTAGAATTGACCTGTTTTTGACCTCACAAACACTACCGCCTCACATTAAAACATGTCTTTATTTGGCTGCAACCTTATCAGACCACAATGCTCTAATGATGGAAGGGTTTATGCCACAGGAAGGTCCTGACTCCCATAGATGGAGATTTAAAACATTCCTATTTAAAGACCCCGATTTTGTAAAATATAGGAACGACAAGTTAGATATATATCTGGAGACTAACTTAACTACTGCTTCTCACTCAGTTATTTGGGAAACCCTTAAGGCATATATGAGAGGTCACATTATTTCAAATGTATCCCATAAAAATAAACAAAAGAGAGACCAATTATCGCAACTAGAACATGAAATAAAAACACTTAAAATCCAACATGCCCAAACCAATCAATCCGAAACCCTTAGTGCATTAAAACAAAAGCGGACTTTGTATGATAATCTTTGCACTTGTAAAGCTGAAGCGGCCATGGCGAGAACTAAATATCATTACTATGAGTTTGGTAATAAAACTAGCAAGTTGCTTGCCTTGCAGCTAAAACAAGAAGATACAGAAAAATACATACATTGCATCAAAACTGATGATGACCAGTATTTAGAAGGCTCTAAGGACATAAACTTGGAATTCAAAAAATATTATGAAACATTATATAAAACCGAGCAGTCAACGGAAACTGAAATCAAAGACTTCCTTTATAAATTAGCCTAAAATCATTGCACAACGCTTAGAGAAAGTAGTTCCAAAAATCATTAATACAGACCAAACGGGTTTTATCAAGAACAGACAAGGTACAGATAATGTTAGGTGATTATTTCATATTATAGAGCACACAAAAAAACATGACCACTCTGCCGTGATTGTCTCTATGGATGCCGAGAAGGTGTTCGACAGGATAGAACCAAGCTTTCTTCTTGAGACCATGAGGGCCATGAATTTTGGTGAAAATGTTCTGTGTTTCATTAGGACCCTATTCGACTCCCCCAGATCGCAGATCCTAACAAATGGGGTTCTGTCGGACGCCTTCTCCTTATCACGTGGCTGTCATCAGGGCTGCCTTTCCTCTCCCGCGCTCTTCTCAATTGCAATAGAACCACTGGCTATTGCCCTGCGATCAGACGTATCCATCACCGGCATAAAAATTGGAACGGAAGAGCATAAACTCGCACTCTATGCAGACGACTTATTAGTATTTATATCTCAACCTATCACATCATTTCCCTCGTTATTGATTAATCTTAAAAAATACAGTTCTGTATCGGGATACAAAATTAATTACTCTAAAAGTTAAGCTTTTCCAATCAACATGACAAACCATTACATTAGTCTGCTTCCAGTTCAATTTAAATGGTGTACGGAGGGCTTCAAATACCTGGGAATTACTATCTGTAGCACTTATGACAAAATATATGAAGAAAATTACGCCTCTTTGCTTACTAAATCTAAAAAAGAGTTACTGAGATGGATGGACCTCCCCCTATCACTGATTGGCAGGATTAATACAATAAAACTTATTTATTTATTCCAGTGTATACCACTGAAGGTTCCTATATCCTTTTTCAATGAATTAGATAAAACACTTACTTCCTTCCTGTGGCACAACAAAACACAGAGAGTCAAACTCAAATTCAAGCCACCTTTGGAATAAGGTGGCTTGAATCTCCCAAATTTTAAAATGTATTATTTGGCTGCACAACTTCGCCCTCTGTGGATGTGGTTTCACTGCAGAGCAGATGAAGTAAAATGGATGTCAATCGAACGACATGAATTACAGGATAACCTTTTAACAACCATTTTTGGAATCTGAAAAGAAACTAAAAGCAATCACTCAAAACCCAATAATTTCTGGTACATTTAATGCCTTGCAGCAATTACACGCATCAGTTGGACAAAACATAAAATTATTGGTAAATTCACCTCTCACGAACAATCCCAACATCCCAGCAGCCTTAGTGGATGGAATTTTACAAAACTGGGTGAGAAAAGGAGTAATTGTTAGTGACCTTTATACTAATAATGTCTTCTTAAGTTTCAGTCAAATGTCAGACATTTATGATATAGATAAACTTAACTTTTTCAAATACTTACAAATTAGAAGCTGGATCAAGAATCAAACTAAAGATAGTTTTCCACACAGACCTGAGGAATCTTTACTTGAAAAATTTATTTTTAACTCCAAACGTAATAGAACTAAAGGTTTAATATCTACAGTGTATAAAACCATAATTGACAATTTACCGGCTTATGCCAGATATACAAACAAAACAAGGTGGGAGTCGGATCTTGGGTGTACTTACACAGAGGAGAATTGGAACAGATTATTGTAATTGGCACAAACAAAATTGGTGTCTTCTAATCACAGACGAATTCAATTCAATATTTACCATGGAACATATTTTACTCCATATAGGTGTAGTAAATTAGGAAATGACATCTCCGATCAATGTCAAAGATGCACTATTTCTGTTGGAACTCTTGTGCACATGCTATGCAGTTGTACCCGTTTGAAGTCATACTGGAGTCACATCATCGCAGTAACCTCTCGGGTTTGTGGACAGGCTCTGGACACCGACCCTAGGATCTGGTTACTGGGGGACGTAACCTTACTGAAGGTGAACTCAAATAAGAAGCATTTTGTGTTACTAGCAGCAACGGCTGCCAAGAAGTGTATCCTGAAGGATTGGAAGAGTGTCATCCCCCCCAGCCCAAAACACTGGGCTAATGAACTCCTGTCGTACTGCACACCAGAAAAAAATTCTACATTCTATCCGAGGGAAACTAGATGACTTTGATCTGATTGGGACTCCTTTTTTGAACCTTTTGACCCAACTTGACATGACCTCAGACTAGATGTAAATCTATGCTTATTACTGTTTATTTTTTATTTTTATGATTATTTAATATCTTGCCTTGCGGAGAGAGGGTTTTTGTTGTTTGATTTCGTTGGTCTCTTTTTGTTTTTGTGTTTTGTAAAAAAAAATTAAAACTATAAATAAAATATATAAAAAAAAAATAAGTAATTTTGCCTCACTCTGTGCATTATGAACTCAGCTCTCCTTCTTAGCAGATCATTCAGCTCTGTTCGACTTGTGACTTGAAGAGTTTGTGTAGATTTAGAAAAACAAGTCTGAAGAGATTGCTCTAACGATTTACATCGTTCTTCCAACTCCACTATCCTTGCCTCTCTTTTCCTCTTCAAATTGACTGCGAAGGAGGATGTAAAATCTAATATATCCTTTAGTTGCTTGCCATGTATATGCAGGGTTAGAAACTGAGTAGGTATTAATTGATATAATTCAGCCAGTTTTGTTCTAAATTCTGTATCAAAAGCTGTGTTCTGTAGAAGGGAATTATTAAATTACCATCTCCTAGATCTTTCTCCTAACCTATCACAACAGAATGTGGTTATCAGCACATTGTGACCAGACAGAATTGCTGGTTCTATTGCTATCGTGTGGACCATTGTCTTAAGCTCACTGGAGCACAACATATAATCAGTGTGGGAGTGGGTGAGGTGGCGTGTGGAAAAGAAAGTGTAATCCTTGATAGTAGGATTGTGCATCCTCCGTATATCTGTAAGATGGTGGGATTCCACAACATGTCCAATATGCGTTTTTGGGCTTTCGTGTGATTGACCCCTGATCTATCCTGATTTAAATCAAGTACTGCATTTATGTCTCCCCCTATGATTAGTGAATATTTGTTGAGAGAGAGCAATTCATTGGTTAGGCATGGGAAAAAACTTTTCTCATATGTAGCCTATACCTAAACAAAGGCTATTTACCTACTCCTAATCGTGGTACATATATAAGCTATCCTGCCTGAAGTCTTTACTGCTTTTGTCTACGGTGAGTGCGCATTTCCGCGACAGCAATGCAATGGAGCCCTTTGTTTTGGTGTCGTCACTAGATGAGGCAGCAACCTTAAAGTATTTATTTTGTAGATTTATATCTCTTTTATGTAAATGTGACTCCTGTATAAGCGCCACGTCTATGTTTTTCCTTCTTAAATAGTCCAGAAATTTAGCTCTTTTGATAGGCCCGTTTAGCCCCCTGATGTTGACTGAAAGGATTGAGAGCTCAGCCATCTTCAAAATTTACACTCATACGTGTCTGGATTACCCTACTGGATTTTGCCAACAAATCTGTAGCAAACGTGTGACAAAAACATAAAAAGTAAAATAAATCCCCTAACCCTCTGAGACCGCAGACCCCCTCCCCTATCTGTAAGATGCGTGACTACATCAAACGCGCAAAACTTCAGCTCAAAACTGCATCTCCTGTCTTAAGTCACAGGTTAAATTGAAACAGGTCTGTTGAATTCTTATGTGCATGAACACATAAACATGAACAATACTATAAACACCTTAGAACAGCTGTTAAGTTCTGAAGTAGGCTATGTTATTATATTGTAACAATTTCTGGAATAAGCTGTGTGTAAAACTGCAGACACACTGACCAGACGGCCGACCCTCGGCAGAAAAGGCAGTTGGACTGATCAGTCTCTCAGAGTTGGTCAAAAAAGTGCCTCGGAACACAACAAAGCGACAAGATGTAATACGTCTCCATAACAGCAGGCGGCGCTAATCTGTATTGTTGCCCAAAAATTAACACCGGCAGCTGATTGGACGAACGCGTCACCTGTGTCTGGTTTCTCCAGAAATTCAAAGACGGACTGTCATGGCGGCTTGTTTAGAATACGATCTCATATTGTACTAAAATAGTTCACAGAAACGTGTTTATGAAAACATTTTAAGCAAGAAATAGGCCATGCAGTTGCTGAATCGACAAAGGCCAGTTTAAAAGATTTTCTTCAGATTTTGAGAGACTCTAGTCACGCTCATTCCGCTCCCCGTTTCCGGGTTAGCATTCTACCAATCAGATGGGTCATTTGAGTCTGACTGCCGGCAGTGCCTGCCCCGCCTATTATACATGTCAAATCGGCCAAAATGAAGACCGACGGGACACACCGAACAGACTTGAGTCACTGACCTCGCCAGACTGTCCAACGGCCGATTATCGGCTTGGTGTGTCAGCGCCTTAAAACACACCAACCTAGTTGGAGCAATAAGCAGACTATGAGCTGAACAGACAGCATCCCTCATGTTCTTTCAGCTAAATGTTAACAAACATAGACTGTAAACTGACCAGCCATTATTTATCATGTATTTTCAGTCTGGTTAAGTGTCCCTTTAAAGCCTGGCTCCGAAACTTACATACCGTGTCCTCAGGATTTATCATGTTTTTTCAGCCCGGTTAAATGTCCACAAAAGCATAGCCTGTAGACAGAGTAGCCAGTATTCATCATTTCTTACAGTCTGGTTAGATGTCCCTTTTAAAGGTTGGTTCCAAAACCTACACACAGCATCCTCCAGTCAAACTCGGTACAGTAGCCCAAATACCGTTAGTCCACCGGTGCTGACTACTCCAGTTGCGGCCCCGGCACCGAATGCAAAGTCCCACCGCTGCCCTCCGGTTCCTCTGTCGGTAACGGTCCTCGGCATGGGGCGACCCGTGCATGTAGCGCGTCTTCCTCCACTTCTAATTCCAGCCAGAAAACACCCAGGTCCGCGGCTACAGCGAAGGCGAACTCTCTCCCTCTGTGGATCCTTCCCAGAGCGGGCAGGCAGCTAAACAAGCCCGAGTTGCGTTCAGCGTGTAGTTTGTGTTGAGTCCCTTCCAGCCGCTGGATCGGAAATGTGACGCAGTCAGATTGCTCTGGCTCACATACCATAATTTCCTGGGTCTCAGGTTCTGCCTCGATGTGTTGCTGCGAGGCATTCATTTCCGACCATCACTCCTTTTTCTGCATTGTAGATCACTGATTCAAGCACACTTAGCTGCCTCCCCAAAACCCGAGCGATTAAAGGAGAACTCCGGGCAATTTTACGTTAATCTTGATCCCTATACCTATGTGAGTACTGTCTATAGATAAAAAAAAAAAAAAAAAAAAAGAGCCGAATCAGGGCTAGCAACACGGAGCTAATACAGCTAATGTCCTATACCTATGTGAGTCACTAATATGGTCATAACTGTTATGGTTTTGGTGTCTTGTCTTATTTTGGTGGTCTGTTTTGTGCTCTGTTTCCTGTTTTATTTTGAAGTCTCTGGTTTTCTGTCTTGTCTTGTCCACTTTACTTCCTGTCTTGTGTTTCCCTCCTTTTGTTGATTGCTCTGCCCTGCCTAATGTGTTTCACCTGTTTCCCAGCCCTTGTGTCACCTGTCTTGTGTTATCTCTTTAGTCTGTGTATTTAGTCTTGGTGTTCCCCTTGTCCAGTGTCAGATCATTGTTTGTGTTTGTGTTTGTGTGTTCCTGTCGCGTCTCCCGGTGTCCGGTTTTTTGCTCTTGTTTTTTATGGACTATTAAACCCTCCACCTCTACATTCTCCTGCCTGCCTGCCTGCCTCTGCATTTTGGGTCCACTATTCCCTACTCCTCCCTGCTACACCTAACAATAACCACTACAGTGCTCAATTACCTATTTTTGAGGGTGAAATAAAATACCATTTTCGCTGCGAACGGTCTTCTGGAAGACATCCACCAGACCTGCGGGCGCTCGCTTGATTGTTGTCGGCCGCGTGAAGCCAGGAGGGCGGGCAGGAAGCAGAAGCAGGGATGCCGGCCGGGCTTGCTAGCCCGGCTAAGGAAACCACAACGATCGACACTGACAAGACTTCTACACACCAAAGCCAGATGGATCACACACAAAATGGATATATATGCTACAAATACACACGGAACTGCTGCGTGATGATTATTACCAAAGCCTGGCTGAACACACTCATTCATCCCAGACGGCAGCTAGCAGCTAAGAGGGTAGGTGAATTAAACAATGGCTAAGTTGCTAAACGCATCTTGTTGTCATGTAAGGGCCCTGTTCATGTTGCACAGACATTTTAATTGGATTTTGCGTCTGTGTCTTTATCTTATGCCCCCATAACTGCCGTTTTGACTGAGTGGGAGCTCTGGGCATTAGCTGTATTATCTCCGTGTTGCTAGCACCGATTCGGCTCGTTTTTTTTTTCTATAGACAGTACTCACATAGGTATAGCGATCAAGATTAACGTAAAAATTGCCTGGAGTTCTCCTTTAAGTCCTCCGTGTTAGAGAATGCGTTCACATCAGTTGCTCCATTAGCTAATGTTCCATTAGCTGCCGCCATGCCAACAAATTTAGTAAATAGTTTAGTCGACAGCGAGACCTGCTTTTTCTTGCCTTCAGGCGTTTCACTGAGTCACCACGATATTCAGACAAAACGGTTTGGCGTCGAAGAAAAAGTAATAGACCTGGTTATTTAATGAAATACGGAGGTGAGTGTTGGAGCCTCGGTCTCTTGCAACCATAGCGGTGGCTGGTCACATGGTCTCCCCACAACAATCTAGTGTTGACGAACTGACCGAAGAGCCGGTTAATTAACCCGACTCGTGTCACTGAGCCGGGAGAATCGAGTGCCATACTTCAATGATCCGACTCACTCCTGTTTTTTTCTTTCACTTCATTCGTGCCGTTGGCATTATATATATATGTCAATGGTTGGCCGTTGTGTAACTGGTATTCTTCTGCTACTGTGTGTGTTGTAATCTAGCTCATTAGCGCCTCCACTGGACTGGAGTGGTGGGGGTAGAATCAATCAGGAAATGAGCTACTAATGCCTAGACCCTATGCTGAACGAGACCGAATGTAACCGTGCAACCTGCCGGCCGCTCGAGTCTAATGTAACCGTGCAACCGGCCGGCCCGCTCGAGTCTAATGTAACTGCATGAGTCTATGTAATCAAACGGGTGTCTAGGTTCTCGGCAAGTTTGACTTATCAACCGATAGCAGAAGCCTTTATTTCTCGTGCATTTTAGAATTGTGTTCATGGAAATTCATATGCTACATTACCAAGGGGAAAGTATTAGGCCTATATCACATACAAATACATGTAATGTTATCTTGATAGTTATGTAAAGTTAAACGCGATCATCACACACCCCCCCCCCCCTCCGAGGGCATGCGAACCGGTGACCGAATCTATTAACTCGGTAGGCCAACCAACAACCGTCCGGTTGAACCGACTCTCGTAAAAGAGTCGGTTGTCCCATCACTACAACAATCGAGTCCAGTTTTTTTAATATGGAGTTGGCAGCAGCCAGTTTGAGTCTTTGGGGGACTGAACCTGAGCTCAAGGATGAGTTGATGACTTCTGTAATTATTAAAGGGGTGATAGAATGCAAAACCGATTTTACCCTGTCATAGTTGAATAACGACAGTTCGGTGGGACATACATACATACATAGAAGCTCAAAGTCCCACTGACACCCCTTTACTATGAAAATCTCATATTTTGAAACTGCCGCTGAAAACGGGCGAATCCCAACAAAGCTGAGTTGCTTACGCAAGCGTCTCAAAATCCGGAACCTTAAGAGAACAGTCACGCCCCAATATTTACATAGGCTACACAACTGACCTGAGATCAGGTAGTCTTCTGAATCTAGCTAGGTCATGCAGATCTCTGCTATTCCATTACAAAATTCACTTCTGAAACGTTTTTATGCGAGAAATCAACCATATAAAGCTCAAATATGGGCCGCTTTACGAAAAAGGATGGCTAATTGCAAATTTTCTCCGACTGTGTGTCGGAGTTTAGTGCTGGTGTTGGTGCTGCCTGGGTTGCTACATCGCCACCCTGACCGCAAGTGTCAGCGAGAGCATTCACACGCCAATCTTTTACCGCAGCCCGCAGGTTCCAGTAAATCTTATAATGGAAATGTGTGTTGAGTTATTTAAACAAACAATCGGGGAAATAAACGCCTCTTGTCCGCGAGTCTCATTCATAGAGCCGCGGTGAGATGGAGTCCATCAATGAGAGCTAGCTAGCCTCCTCCTAACTCTGACATTCACAAAAATACATTCAATTGATATCCGAAATCGGACAAGTGTTAGCTAAGCTTTGTAAGACCTTGAGGAACCTGTAATATTCATGCCGTGACGAAATTCAAACTGTAAATATACTTTAGTTATGCGAAAGTGAGCAAGCTGCGATATTTCCCCATTGTAATGAATGGGACATATAGCAAGCAGCTGCTCGTCCTACAAAGACGCCTCGCGTTCATAAAAATGCCTTAAAATCAAATCGGACACAACGGTTAGCTTTATAAGACATTGGGGAATGATGTTATATATACGTTGGTGAAATTCAAACTGTAAATATAATTTAGTTATGGCGACAGTGTAGGCTAGCGCTGCGGTATTTCCCCATTGTAATGAATGGGACATATAGCAAGCGGCTGCTGGTCCTACAAAGATGCCTCCAGCTTCATAAAAATGCCTTAAAATCAAATCGGACACAACGGTTAGCTTTATAAGACATTGGGGAATGATGTTATATAAGTGGCGTGACGAAATTCAAACTGTAAATATAATTTAGTTATGGCGAAAGTGTAGCTAGCTAGCTGCGGTATTTCCCCATTGTAATGAATGGGACATATAGCAAGCAGCTGCTGGTCCTACAAAGATGCCTCGCGTTCATAGAAATGCCTTAAAATCAAATCGGACACAACGGTTAGCTTTATAAGACATTGGGGAATGATGTTGTATAAGTGGCGTGACGAAATTCAAACTGTAAATATAATTTAGTTATGGCAACAGTGTAGCTAGCTAGCTGCGGTATTTCCCCATTGTAATGAATGGGACATATAGCAAGCTGCTGCTGGTCCTACAAAGACGCCTCGCGTTCATAAAAATGCCTTAAAATCAAATCGGACTCAATGGTTAGCTTTATAAGACATTGGGGAATGATGTTATATAAGTGGCGTGATGAAATTCAAACTGTAAATATAATTTAGTTATGGCGACAGTGTAGCTAGCTAGCTGCGGTATTTCCCCATTGTAATGAATGGGACATATTGCAAGCAGCTGCTCGTCCTACAAAGACGCCTCACGTTCATAAAAATGCTTAAATGAAACATTGCAGTGTCTGGAATATGAGATTCTGTCGCTTCTCTAATGTATGTGTATTGGGGATTCGCTCAACCAATCAGCGCGCGTCTCTAATATGTGCGTATGGCAAGTCGCTCAACCAATCAGCGCGCAGCTCATCTAAATATTCATGACCATACCATATTTGGAAGAAAAGCTCTTGTTACAAATAGGGCCAAAACACAGGGATGCATAAGGGCGAATAAAATATCAACCAAGCAATTTTCAGCCCAACCAATGTTACATACCCCATTAGGAGACCATAAGGAACAGTGTGAAATACCCTATATAATCATTCTATCACCCCTTTAAGGAGACAGATGGGAGACAGTCCTTAACCAGATTGCATGGGATCCAGAACACATGTGGAGCTTCTCATTCCGGCCATGAAGTTGGGCAGTTCCATTGGGGAGACGGGAGAGAACTAAGACAAGGGTTGATGATAAAATTGGGGGAGATGGATGGAGACAGGTGGGGGGTTGTCAGGTTACTGTAGATGGTGTTAATTTTTGTTTGAAAAAAATGAATGGAAAGAGTTGCACTTGTTGACTGCGAAGGATTCGGTGTTTAAGAAGTTTGTTTATTTTGGAAAAGAGACCCTTGGGGTTGTTGGAGCCATAGTGTGTGAGCTTTGAGTAGAGGGATGACCGGACTGTGATGAGAGCATATTTGTATTGTTGGAGGTAGTGTGTGTAGGCTTGGAGATGAACTGTTGATCCACAACTTGATAACAAGTGGTCATATGGGTAGGGTCTTTGACCTTTGATCTGGTGTTTACAGACATCTGATGTTGGGTCCTTGCTGTTTCAATGATGTAGTGTTCCCTACAGCTATAACGTGATGTCATAATCATCATACACCACTCCAGTCACACGGGAGGGGGTCTTTAGGGTGTACTAGCACAGACCTTAAGGTGTAATATTTCGTGCTGACTATCTGCAAAGATGTTCTGACAGTCCAGCCACTGAGATTCTTCTGGTGTCCTCGTCATGTTAGCAGTATTTGTCCTGGTCTTAAGTCAAAGTCCTTAGCGTTCACTTAATTCACTTGGAGCTAGAGTGCACCCAGAGCCTGCAGAATCCTCTTCTCTCTATCCTCCTCCACACAACAAACCAGAGGAACCACCACTCAGGTTCGCCAGTTTATTAGGTTTACTTAGCTAAATACAGTGCAATCCAAGACAACAACAGTATTAAACCCTACCCCTATTAAGCTTAGAATGTTCAGTTTCCGTTATATTGACACCATACTACATATGTGCTGATTCAAATCTGTGGTCATTGTAAAGGCTGTAGATTGTTGTGCTTGTTGACTTTTATTGCATTGTTGAAAGTGTTATTAATATTTTGCCAGCCTCATTTGTCATAGTTTTATGCTTATAGGTAATTTGTATTCTCTTAGACAGTGCTTTCCTTTTTGCTAACCCCCCTTTGAAAGGCTTAGGATGATGTTATAGGACTTATTACAATGCATTATTTAATACCAATGCATTATAAGATAAAATGTCGAAATGTAATAAATATTCACTTCATAATGTAATAACACCCACCCGCATTATGTAATAATCTGCTGCATTTTGTCATAAAACCCCTGAACGCAATATGAAAATGTAATAATATGGTACATTATGTAATAAGCAACCAAAATGGATGTCTTCATTAATTTTTTATAACATATTTATTTTATGAATTCTAGCATAATTCACGGTGACTCAAAATTAACTTAAAATATACTATTTGTTCAGTAGATTAGTTTTACCTTTCATTGGTCAATATGTGTCACTATATTCATACACACACACAAACACACACGCCTCTGCCTTAAGCAATCAGGGTTTTGCAAATTTTGTACTGAAAAAGACATAAAATGGTTCCAATATCAATATGGAACAGTACATTATTTCAAAGTAACCCTTTCAACTTCTTATAACAAACTGCTGGTCAACAACTTGGAGGAACATTTACTTTCATTATTTCAAACCAGCTTAGGCTTACATGTTAGAAATAATAATAATAAACAACACATTACAGTATCTGTATCTATCCCTTTAACATGGGACCAAATGAAAAGATGCATGCCATGCTCACGTCTATTGTGAACGTGGCTTAAGGCATTTATTATAAAAATGCACACATTACACAGCATATTTTTTAATGATGGTAATAAAGATTCCTTTGCTTTTTTTTAAATACCCCAGGATACGGTATTTCCATATTGCTGCCGAACCCTACTTTCAACATGTTGCCTTCCATCTAGTGGCTTTGCACACTGCAACTAAAGATCTTTGCTTTATAGAAAAAACTAAAAGTTATATTTAATATGCCTGATAACTACTGTGAGCTAATGAACCACTAGTGCTGTGGCTGTTAGCATAAAGGCCAGGGGTTTTATATTAATCTCCTTACTTTGAATATTAATTGAGAAGCTAGCCTAATTTACAGTGAATACTGAATGAGAAAATGCATCCTGCTTTTAGAATTAATAATAATATGGTTGTACAAGTTGGTTGAACAAGGCCTACAATGCAATGCAGTGATGCAGCCGTAGGATGGAGGAGTTAGGACAGTAAGAAGCATAGTTAGCAGAATGGAAAGCAACCACAGTCCTCCAGATACATGTGTGTCTTACAGAAGCAGTGGAGCCAGAGAGGGACACCTCCATGGAGAAACAAGAAGACCAACATGATCGGCTGTTTGCTTTGGAACAGCTGCAGTACCAGCTCACCACACAGGTATCTGCTCCGACTCAGTATTCAAGAGTCTCTTTAAATCTCTCATCAATAAAATACTCCTTTCTTCCTGTTACTTCAAAAGCTTTTCTATATCACACAGATTGGCACTTATATCTTTTATTTTTTGGGCTTTTTATGGCCTTTAATCAACAAGGGGAGAGAGGAAGGGACGACATGCAGCAAAGGGCCGGATTTAAACCCTGGCTGCTCGCAAGGACTCAACCTACATGGGACGCACACTCTACTGGGGGAGCTAGAGGTCGCCCCCTGGCACTTATATCTTACATGTGTCACCCTCACATTGTACCTCGTCAGATTCACTAAGTGCCTGAGTGGTATTAGCAAGATGAGAATCTTGTTTGCCCCTGTTGTTTCCCATTTTGATGTCTGTTTTCAGAAACATGTTTCAGTCAACTATTTTAGTACAACATGAGATCGTATTCTGAACGAGCCGCCATGACAGTCTGGCTTTGAATTTCCAGAAAAAATAAACCCATGTGACGCTTTCGTCCAATCAGCTGCCGGTTTTCATTTCTTGGGCAACAATACAGAGTAGCGCCGTCTGCTGCTATGGAGACGTATTACGTTTCTCAAGTCGGTGTCGCCTCAGTGTGTCCCGAGGCAGTTTTTTGGACCTCGGGGACCTGACTGATCATCTTGACTGGCTTTTCTGTCGACGGTCGGCCGTTTGGCTGGTGTGTCCCGGCTATTAGGTGACTTGGAAACTCTTAACTGAATGAGAATGGTTTCAATGTGTAGATATATTTTGTTTGGTGCACATCCAAAAAGTTTAACCCTTCAACACATTCATTCACTTTCAATTTCTGAACAATATTTTTTTCTAAATTGAAGCTAAATATATTTTGTATTTATATTTAGGAATTTCAAAATTGGATCATTTTCATACATAGCGTAGCGCTGTCCAAAGTTCCAGAATCAGATTAGCAACAGCTATAAAGCTCAATAATAATAATAATAATAATAATAATAATAATAATAATAATAATGTCTAATTTGCCCAATCTGTACACAAACTAATGTAAACATTTTGCAAATTAGTTTTTGTTTCTGACATGCTAAAGCTATTGCTTGGTGAACAGCTAGGCACTGTCATCAATGTGAGGTTATCGGGCGACCAGCAGGGATGCTGCACAGAATGTCTGATCTTATGAACTGCTGTTCATCAAAACACAGTTATAGTACATGACTCCCCCCAACACTACAATGTGTAATTTTTATGTTTCAGTTTATGTACTAGTTGAACAAATTATTTGTAAGCTTAAGTGTTGGTGTTGGGAGGTGTATTTCTGACAGAGCCAGGCTAGCTGCTTCCCCCTGCTTCCGGTCTTTATGCTAACACAGATATGAAATTGATATCCAGAATCACACAACACCACTTTATGATCAGAACAGGTAGGCGTTACTCTACACCCATTTCCAAAACCACAGATAGCCACTAAGAGAAGTGCCTCAGAGTAATAATGATCCTGGTGTTGAGTACTTCTCTCTGCCACCTCCAGAGAGCACTGTGGGTCAACTAATGTATTTGTACCTTCAGGAGCTGCAGTACGCATTGAGGCAGAGGGCTTGCACTTTGGCTGAAACCACCAACAGATGTCCTGCCACAGAAGGGGCTGCCAACCCTTGGTCCCAGGGGCACAAACCAACAGACAGGCCTGAGGTAACAGCAGAGTAAATATTGCATTAATTGATAAGCAATAACAATCCAGTTGCCCAGTTTACTTAATACAATTACTCACATTTAGGTATCTCTATGATTCCAGACTTCACACAATCTGAAAGTTAAACATCTTAAAATAAACTCACTTAAAATGAACTCTCCTGCTCTCTTCTTCTCCAGAGTTCCAAGAACAAAGAGAACACAATCAGCCAGTCACAGAGCTCGATAGACGTGAGGCTGCAGCCCCACTCAGGTCTGTCTAGGTCTCGGTTGTCATCAGAGGAGTCACTGTGGGAGATACTGGACCATGGATTCAGTCCATCTATTATCTCAGAAGGTAACCACACCAGAATAACTAGGACTTGCCTACTACTAGATTTTTCTGCTGACTGATACATTTTCTTTTCATATTGCTAAAATATTTAATCAATATTAAATAGGTTTTACTTCTTGTATGTATATAAATCGCAGATTTAGATTTTCCTGGTATCCCCTATCAGATCAGATGGGGATATCCTTCCAGGGTCTCTCAGCTAAAAGTTTAAAATAATTCTTCAAAAATGTATTTTACTAAAACATTTGCTCTAACTGAAAAGTTCAATTCATCCTTGACTGTCAGGTCAACTTTCTGGACCGTTTATCAGCAAAGTGAGATCAAATGCTCACATGCAGTTTAAGTGTTTCAGGGATGATTAAGGCCAACAGTGTGTGCTTAAAGGTCCAATGTGTAGGAATTTCTCCCATCTAGCGTTGAGATCATATATCGCAATCAACTCTCTCGCACCACGCAGTTCAAAGTACGTATTACAGCTACAGTAGCCTTCATGCTTCAAAAAGCCGGTCTCTTGCTCTTTTCAATCCTTTTTCTGGGCAAAGAAGAAGACTCCTGTTCCTGAAATTTGAATATGTGTGTTCCTCCATGTTTCTTTTTTCAAACTTGCCGGGGCAAGTATGTGAACGGGCAACACAGATTTTGATAATGAACAACTAAACACGTTACACACTGGACCTTTAACCATTAACACCTAAATATCTTGTCTCTAGCAGTTTCTTTTTTTTTTTTGTATGTCTTTATTTATATAACAGCGGCGGAAGCCTCGATGTGAAAACTGCATTAACGCGGGTCCTGTTAAATTATGACAGCTACTTTATATCGGACAATAGCGTTATTGGCTCTGAATTTCATGAATTTACTGTGACCCCAGGTGAAACAAGAAACTAACGTTAGCGAACGCTGTGACCCCTCTGCCTCCCTGCTGCAGGAGACGTTGTATTCCCCCGACACACTGTAGTAACGTTACTGTTTAAATCGGTTTCCAGGTTAGTGGGGGTGCATACCCTCAAAAATGTGATGTGAGATGTGTTATGTATCTGGAATTGTGTGTGATATCTGTAAAGCAGAATGGACTCACAGTAGTAACATTAGGCTAACAGATTTTATTCTGATACAAATACTCTTTCTGTGTTAGTGAAATATGATGCTTTTGAGAAACAATTGCAAATAAAACAAACTTTTGATAAAAATTCTAGTGGAAACACTGAACCTATCATTTTTTGTTTAGTTTGAATCATGCTGGCTTCATCTATTCGGTAAAATATATAAAACAGTGGTGGTATTGATAAATCCTGCAGATTTAACCATCAAACCTATAAACCCTCACAAGCATGAATATACATTAAATATTTTTTTATTACAACATTAAATATGTCAAGTTAGTACATTTTTATGAAAAAAAAAAGGCGGATTTGGTGATAGATTTGATGTGAGTATGGAAAGAGAGGGTAGAGTCTAGGATTACACTAATGTTGCGGACCTCAGAGGATAGGCAGAGGGCGCACCCATCAACATCCAGGATGAGATCTCCAATAGTAGATAGGCAAGTTTATTGCTGTTATGTTATGTAATGGAGGAAACCAGAATATAATTTAGGAGCAGTCCAACCTTTTTTGATCCTTAAGCAGAATTTGATGTTTAAAGGGTAATCAGACTAAGGTTAGCAGACTTAAAGAAGCAATGGTTGCTATTCATTCAACTACAATAAAATGGAGCACCTGCAATGTGAGAATCCTCAGCTGAGGGTATGAAGTATATTATAATATAACCAATGTTAATGCTCATGTAAAAGGAAGTTCTACTGTGTATGTCAACCATTGTTTATTTTGGTGAAGCATCGACCTGCACACATCTTACATAAATTACAATAAATTACCAGTATCAAAGCCCTTCAGAAAAATACTTGGGTTACAAGATGGGTCAAAGGTTAAGAACTTAAATTATATCCATGTAAATTATGAAGACCCTGTCTCATAGTGCATGTGGCCATGCAACCTGACAGACTTGATGTGATGATGATAGCGTGTAACGGTATGCATGACCAGAATCTGCGAGGTCTTATTCTTCAGTCTGATGTGTCAACAAGGGTGGGTGGACATGTGGATTCAGCCTTTTTCTTTTCCTGCATGTTTGGGGACCCCACAGACGATGGAGCTAAAAAGCTGCATATTTCTCTTGTATTGTCGTTGGCTATACAGAATCACAAAGAATCTTTACCAATCCTGAAATACATTAAATCCTTATGTAATTGTAATCTTGTGTAAAAAAGGGATTTAATAAGTGTGTCAGCATTCAGTAATTCATCAAACAAGTGGGCGTAGATCTGATGTGATAGGATGTCCAATTCCTACTGACCCAATTGTTTTGTTACTTAATGACGACTCTAAATTACATCTGCTTGGGAAACAAAAGAAAGTTTGGTTAGCTGGCTCAACCGCAACCAAGAAAATGATAGCTCAGCGCTGTTTCCCCCCGCTTTGTATAAAACTGTGGTTAGTGTATTTTCTGGACATAGTTATGCTTGAGCTCTCTACAGCAAGGATTAACAACGCCAAATCATCTACTATAGACCTATGGAAAGGTGCAGCAGCACAAGTATCAGTCCTAATAACCTCAGCATCACAAGAAGTAGAGGAGGGCGACTAGGCAAGGTGTGATTTCTGTTTTTGTTTTTGTTTATTTGTTTGTTTGTTTTTCTTTCTTTTCCTCGAGACCGCGGAGGGTGGGGGGTGGGAGAGGGGGGTTGTTCTTGTTCAAGTGTGTTTGTTTGTCTGTTCTGTTTTTATTGTTTAAAATAAAAACTAAATAAAAAATTGATCTTAAAAAAAGTGTTAGGGTAAGTACGTCCACAGAATATCACTTTCTCAAAATACCCAACCACTCCATTCAGTATGAACATTGTTGCAGAGGTTGGATCAGTGATAGATGGAGGGAGGGTTGTTGCCCAATTTCTGACCATAGTCTCTGTCAGCTCTCCAGGGAACAGTTTCTCAAACATAGCAGCTGCCAGATCAGGCTCAGACACAGTGATCAACATCATACCATCTAATAATTGTGAAACTAGACAATCCTGGCACAAGGTTTAAGTACACTTATGGTAACTGCACTGACTGGGTCAAAGAGTTTATTACAGATATAATCTCCCTAATGCAGTTAGACGTTAAGATTATTTCAAACATTTTGGCCAATTGATTAAAATAGGTAATTGCTTCTTTAATTCATCCTGATCAGGTGGGGTTTATTCACGGACCTAGCTCGTCAGATAATATCAGCCGTCTCATTAATATTGCATGGTCTGTAGCTGACAGACAATCCCCAATAGATGCCATTTCCCTTGATGCCGAAAATACGTTTGATATGGTGCCATATAAATTTTGGAAATGTATGGGTTTGGCAGCATTTTTATGAAGTGGATTAAGGTGCTGGATAAGCACCCAGAGGCTGCGTTAAATTCTGAATATTTTGCTCTTGAATGGGGAACGAGATAGAGCTTACCTCTGTCTTGTTGTTGTTTTGTTTAGCCATAGAGCATTTGGCATTTGTCATAAGGGGGAGACTAACTTCCCAGGTGTTATGGTAGGAGGTGTAGTGCACAATCGTATGCTCTATGCAAATGATGTATTACTTTTTGTGTCCGAACCTAGCAGATAAATACTGTGTATACTCGGGATCATTGACTCTTTCTCAAACTTTTCAGGTTATAGCGTAAATTGGTCCAAGTCAGAAGAACCTTTTACAGCTCAGTGCCCTGTTACAGCCTTCCAATAAGGTGCATTTCAGTGGCCCAAGCAAGGTATCGTATATCTGAGTATCTTATTCCCTCCACAGTTAAAGACCTAGTTAAAGTTAATATGGATCCATCATTTGATTAAAAAATCTCTTGTGATGTTAATAGATAGGCGACTCTTAAAGTGATGGTTCGGAGTAATTTCACCCTAGGGTCCTTGCACCATGACCTCGAGCCAAACACCCCCACAGAAGCTTTTTTCACCTGGGTCGAACATTGGGAGAGTTAGCGTAGAGTAGCGTTATCAGCTGAATAGCTTAGCGCAGGGGCTAATGGATCCGAAGTGTCTCTTAACATTACCCCACTAATAATGCCCGAAATGATACCAAACGTCTACAGTAGTACAGATAGGTTATGCACTCATAAAACGATGGATTGTAAAGTTTGTAGGTACACCAGAAGTGTATGTAAATAACACTTGCTGCCTGCTGGCTTCTGCTCTCTGCTGCTGCTGCTGCTGCTGTTACTACCGGGCAGTAGGAGTGCTTAGGGTCGTCTACAAATTACAACACCGAAAAGAGATGCAACAAAAATATTTATTAATTTAATGATTAAATAAGGTAATGTCTCCAAACTTACCTCAATTATAACTTGTCTGCTGCTAGTTATTGTACAGCACTTACTTTAAAAAATAAGTTAAATTAATAAATATCTTTAAATAAAAATAAATTAATAAATATTTAAAAAGAAAATATATATATATATATATATATCTCTCTTTTCGGTGTTGTAATTTGTAAACGTCCCTAAGCACTCGTCGTACAGCAGCAACAACAACAGCAGAGAGCAGAAGCCAGCAGGCAAGTGTTATTTACATACACTTCTGGTGTACCTACAAACTTTACAATCCATCGTTTTATGAGTGCATAACCTATCTGTACTACTGTAGACGTTTGGTATCATTTCGGGCATTATTAGTGGGGTAATGTTCACTTCGGATCCATTAGCCCCTGCGCTAAGCTATTCAGCTGATAACGCTACTCTACGCTAACTCTCCCAATGTTCGACCCAGGTGAAAAAAGCTTCTGGGGGGGTGTTTGGCTCGAGGTCATGGTGCAAGGACCCTAGGGTGAAATTACTCCGAACCATCACTTTAATCTCTCAATGTTATAAAAACGGTTTGTGTTTACAAGCTGAATTACATTATCCAATCTCTTCCTCTGGAGGTTGCCCTGTCATATTTTAAATGGTTTGACAGGATAACAAGGATATTTACAGTACAGGCCAAAAGTTTATACACACCTTCTCATTCAATGCGTTTTCTTTATTTTCATGACTATTTACATTGTAGATTCTCACTGAAAGCATCAAAACTATGAATGAACACATATGGAATTATGTACTTAACAAAAAAGTGTGAAATAACTGAAAACTGTCTTATATTTTAGATTCCTCAAAGTAGCCACCCTTTGCTTTTTTGATAGTGCTGCAAACCCTTGGTGTTCTCTCAATGAGCTTCATGAGGTAGTCACCTGAAATGGTTTTCACTTCACAGGTGTGCCTTGTCAGAGTTAATTTGTGGAATTTTTTCCCTTATTAATGGGGTTGGGACCATCAGTTGTGTTGTGCAGAAGTCAGGTTGATACACAGCTGACAGCCCTATTGAACAACTGTTAGAATTCATATTATGGCAAGAACCAATCAGCTAGGTAAAGAGAAACGAGTGGCCATCGTTACTTTAACAAATGAAGGTCAGTCAGTCCGGAAAATTGCGAAAACTTTGTGTCCCCAAGTGCAGTCGCAAAAACCATCAAGCGCTACAACGAAACTGGCTCACATGAGGACCGCCCCAGGAAAGGAAGACCAACAGTCACCTCTGCTGCTGAGGATAAGTTCATCCGAGTCACCAGCCTCAGAAATCGCAAGTTAACAGCAGCTCAGATTAGAGACCAGATGAATGCCACACAGAGTTCTAGCAGCAGACACATCTCTAGAACATCTGTTAAGAGGAGACTGCGCGAATCAGGCCTTCATGGTCAAGTAGCTGCTAGGAAACCACTGCTAAGGAGAGGCAACAAGCAGAAGAGATTTGTTTGGGCCAACGAACACAAGGAATGGACATTAGACCAGTGGAAATCTGTGCTTTGGTCTGATGAGTCCAAATTTGAGATCTTTGGTTCCAACCGCCGTGTCTTTGTGCGACGCAGTAAAGGTGAACGGATGGATTCTACATGCCTGGTTCCCACCGTGAAGCATGGAGGAGGAGGTGTGATGGTGTGGGGTTGCTTTGCTGGTGACACTGTTGGGGATTTATTCAAAATTGAAGGCATACTGAACCAGCATGGCTACCACAGCATACTGCAGCGACATGCCATCCCATCCGGTTTGCGTTTAGTTGGACCATCATTTATTTTTCAACAGGACAATGACCCCAAACACCCCTCCAGGCTGTGTAAGGGCTATTTGACCAAGAAGGAGAGTGATTGAGTGTTGCGCCAGATGACCTGGCCTCCACAGTCACCAGACCTGAACCCAATCGAGAGGGTTCTCTCTGGACCACAGAGCGAAGGCAAAAGGGCCAACAAGTGCTAAGCATCTCTGGGAACTCCTTCAAGACTGTTGGAAAACCATTTCAGGTGACTACCTCTTGAAACTCATCAAGAGAATGCCAAGAGTGTGCAAAGCAGTAATCAGAGCAAAGGGTGGCTACTTTGAGGAATCTAAAATATAAGACATGTTTTCAGTTATTTCACACTTTTTTGTTAAGTACATAATTCCATATGTGTTCATTCATAGTTTTGATGCCTTCAGTGAGAATCTACAATGTAAATAGTCATGAAAATAAAGGAAACACATTGAATGAGAAGGTGTGTCCAAACTTTTGGCCTGTACTGTATATGGAATAGAAAGGGAAAAAAACGATGATGCATTTTAATTAGGGCTGTCAAAATTAACGCGTTAATTTTTGCGTTAATTTTTTTATATTTAACTCGTTAAAAAAAATTAACGAAATTAATGCAGCTGTGTTTGTTTACTTCATGTGGCGGCTGAGAAACGTAATACGTCTCCATAAGAGCAGGCGGCGCTACTCTAGGAGGGGATTTACCTGATTGAAGTAGGCCTACGGGCCAGTCAAGAGTTGAAACATGGACCAGTAAGATCCCAAAAGAAGAAAAAAGATGATGTGTTAGAATCCAGAAATGAATGAGCACGGGCTATAAACGGGACGAAGTACTAGTTCCGACATGTTGTCTCGTCAGGGAGATGCGCCACCCGGTAAGCTGCTGTTTCGCTACATGCGCCGTGCTGTGCTGCCGATATGTACGTGCGCGATTTGTTTGCTTGATAACTGTTACGTTGGTCACGCTGATAAAACCTTATTTGCAGTCTGATGTTTAACGCTGTCGACTCGATAGTATCCGTGACTATAGTCCAGTAAATGTTTGAAATTGGTGCGTCTCACTGTCACACAAGCTACTTCCTGGTTGCGGTGCTGGAAGGGAAATGTAGTCAATCGCTTTACATTGGTAATGGATTGCTGTGCACAGCGTCGCTATCTAAAACTACACTCAATGTTTTCCCTTTAGGCCAACATACACCTTTGTGGTTTTGGGTTACTGGTTTAATGTATAACATTGATATTGATGTGCATTTCTGTGTTTAGATATATGTGCTTTGCTTAGTCATTCAGATTAAACACTATGTATATTATAATATTTATGATATTAAGTACTGCCTAGATTGTAATTTATATTCTCTCTATATATATATATTTGTATATTATTCAGAATATGGTATATTAGGTATGTGGCTAATATTGGGGGTGGTGACAAAAATCTGCTCTCAAGTCGGACAGTTTCTAGCCGTTTCAGCAGGACTAAATAAGCCAAATTGTTGCTGCTGTTGTTCTGAAAGATATTAAACATTCTGAACTTAGCAGAACCTTTCCTTGTTTGTTTTCTCTTCATATTTGTAAAGTTAAGTGATTTAGCATTATTTAAATATCCATTACTACAAGCTTCAGTCTCAATTTAAAAATGCGATTAATCGCGATTAACTACAGCAAATTGTGCGATTAATTAGTTAATTTTTTTTAATCGATTGACAGCCCTAATTTTAATAAATTACAAAGACCGATTGATAGAGGAGGTTTGGGTCTACCAAAGATGTTGTATTATTACTATGCCTTTAACATAAGCATCTGACCCACTGGTCACTTCCACCTGAGAGAGCCCCACTCTGGTATTGTATTGAGCTATCTTTTATTGCCCCATTATTGCCCTTACGAAGACTTTCTGTTGAACTGTATGGTGAGGCAAAAACACATCAGATAATCTCTTACTTAAGTCGTTTGGACCAAAGTGGCCCGGCTGTTTATACTGGATCTTTATCCAAATACTTTATCAAGTATTTGGCGAGATCCAAAGTTACGTATTGATAGATTTCCCCTTTTTTGGAGGGATTAGTTGGAAAAGGGAATTGTCACACTGGGGGATCTTTATCTTGTTGACAAATTGAAATTCTTTGAGGATGTGATGTAGTAATTCGGAATCCTTAGGTCTCTATTTGCAACTTTGCCATCTGTTAGCAGGGATTTTGGATCCAGTACTTGAACCCAGAAGGCACCAGAATGCTTAGATAAGGTGTTGTTGAAATATGGAAAAGGTCATGAGGCTTCTGGGTATTATAAAAAGACATGGGAAAGGGATCTGACTATTACACTGGATGATGAGGAGTGGGACAGAATCTGTAGGAGTGTCACGGATGGGAGAGTGTGCCTCATTCAGTTCAAGATTATGTATTGCTTCTATTGCAGGGACCCAGGTTCCATTCAGCCCAAGATTATTTGTTTTGGGAGATGGGACAATTCTAAACGGGATAGATAAGCACATAAAAAGCTGGGTCCAAACTAGTTAGGATGGAGAAATGAAGGGGTGCCGTTAAACCAGAAGTGGGCTTTGGAGATGGCTGGAGTGGCGGCGTTTGAAAAAAGTCATATAAACGTTTTGCCAGATTGGATGTCTATAGTAGTATATGGGGAAAGAACCTGAACTTTCTGGAGGGCTCCTAAGAAGCATTGTGCTTGGGAGAGACGTGTATGATGGTCTTATGGTGTTTTTATTTATGTTTATTTGGTTTATTGTCTATTTTGTTACTATTTTGTTATATGGTCTGGAATATTGTAGTTATCTGTCTCATCTTTTTCTTGATTTTTGTCTGGGTGGGTGGTGATGACGAAGGGGGGGGGATGTGTTCATGTTTTGTATGTTAAAAATAAAAATTGTCAAACACCAAAAAATACACATAGGGACAGACAACAGGGTTTATGTGCTAGATTTGTTTATTAAGGTAAGCATAGCAGTTAATGATAAAATATCTAGTGATGTTAAAGTATTTACATCCACATCTGCACGTAAAACTAATGACTTGTTCCTTGGCCCGTGACCTGATTTCCGCCCAACTTTCATTGAAATCTGCTAACAAGAAAAATGATGGTAGCTTGGATGCATCCTGGCACCTCTTCACCTTTATTTTCCTCTTTGTGGTTGGTGCCATTATTAAAAAAAATGTAACTATTCCACATTCACATTATTCTTTCAAGACATAGTTCCCCCAAATTCCTCACTCAGACACCTACAACTTGTAACCTTAACTTGGTTAAAGATACCGGCAGCAAATTAAATTGTGTCATCTGTAACAGCCATTCAAATTGCATCTCTCTTGTCTTCACCTAAAGGTGAGGGTGAGCTGAGCAGGAGGGAGGTGACTGAGTCTAGTGGGGATGGAGTCCAGATGATGTTGCATGGAATCGGTGCTATCTTCCATAGCCAGCCCCCAACCGAGGTCCAGCAGAGAAGGAACCCCTCTAAAACACCGTCAAACACTACCAAGACCAGCAGACCTGGATCCACTGGCAGGATCTGCAAGATCAGAAACTACAATGTTAAAGACTAACACATTATAGTATATACAGTACAATTAGTTTGTTGGTCCGGGGGAGTCCTACTTAGTATTGTATACTTTTTATAAATATAAATATTTATAAAAAAATATATAAATATTTATAAAAACAGAATAACATTTTCAAGTCAAGTCTGAGAAAATAACCATGATTATTTCATAGTGGTCATCAGGATTATCTCTAAAGCACAAACTACTAGACAAATGCACTCTAAATCAAGAATTGCCTCAAATACCAAAACATAATGTTCTTAAATACATTTCAGAATAAAACTTATGGTAAGAGCATATTTTTAATATTTTACTGCTTCTTCCAAAATCAGAGTTCATGTGTCTGAGCAGTTAAGGGACCACAATTAAAATAGACCTATAGGCTTCAAGTGTATGATTGTGTATGATCCTCAATATTTTAATGTATTGTTTAAAGCCCTTCTGTATGTTTTATTGTATTGTAGTAAACACACCTTTTTTGTTTTGTTTTCCCAAATTAAAACAGTTCCAAGATGTGTAAGTCAAATAATCTGTTAATTGATTGAACTCAATTGCTATACATTCAAAAATGGGACAGCGACCCATCGGGGGAAAAGGAGCTAATGTCTGCCCCAAAGTCAAATAAAGTTGCTGATGGGGTCTCCCTGTGGTTTATAGTTAAAGCACCCACCAAGAACTGCAATGTCACACTGGGGACCTTTGTTGTATGTCATCCCCAATCTCTCTTTACCCAAAGCGAGGGTTAAAAAGGAGAGTGATGGGCTATATAAATAAAATTGACTTGACTCCCCTACACATTTTCTGTCATCTCTCTGCTGTCAACTATGCAATAAAGACATAACACCAGAAAAAATAATTGAAACCACCAAGTAGTTGATAATCATCACTGTAGGTATTACTAATATAAACAGAAATGTAATATATTGTCATTATAAAATGCATTTGCAAAAGGCCATCTCCATACATGTTAAAGCTTTGTCATGTCTCAGAAACCAGATTCCTCTTAGGGTGACTCTTCTCATACAGATATAGTGCAGCTGTGCACAGTCCACTGGGATTTTGCACATATGAGCTATCAAGTTTGAAGTTACTACTTAATTTCTGCCAAAGAACCAATCTGTATATTTCACTATTGATTACAGGGTTACTGTTTTAAAGCTTATCAATGCTGCCACAGTAGGTCAGTAGGAAAAAAAATCTTTCTTTTGAACATCATGCTACTCGAAATGATGAACTCTAGTAACCCCAAGAAGTCAGACGAGCTTTCCTGGCTACGTCATCACTTGGGTCCCGCCTTTTAATCACCCTATCTCCAAACAGCACGCTCCACTCTATTGTGATTGGATGAAGCTTCACACCCCTGCTCCGTGATTGGCCTATTCACAAGTCATCCAGAATACTTAGATGTGTGTACTAACTTGTGCAGACGCCGGTCTCTATCACGTTCAATGTTAAGTTATGAAATGTTAAATTAAACATGAACTTGACAAAGGTTCACAACCTAGCATGCTTTGAGGGTAAGAGGAAAAGGCAGAGGAATTTTTAAGAGTGTATATCTATTTTCTAGGCCTAAAGTGGTCAAATGTATTAAAGTAAGAAAATATTCATAACTAAATAGGTCACAACCCAAATACTATAAAATAAAACGGTGTGATATGCTGTGTAGTTAAACTTTGACTTTATTCTAATGCTTTTGGTGATCGACTTTTCCTCTAGCACAAAATAGAATTAAATTAAATTAAATCTCGACAACGATTAGATGGATTGCATGACATTTTGTACAGACAGTCATGTTGCTCCATACCATTTGTGACTCGAGATGCCTGTCTTAAAGTCAGATGTTTTCCAAATAAAGCCCCTTTAGTACGCAAGTTCCACAAACATTATATAACGGTTAAAACGTCAGTAAATAAAAGGTAAATAATAATAGCCTGTAAAGCTGCTCAGTTTAATGCCTTGATATATGTCATTAGTGTAAACAATTAGCTGTTGTCAAATGTGGCGACCAGTAAGTGCGTATAGCCACACTTTCCTATTTCATCTTTAAGGCGAATTAACAATTCTCGTGTGATTTTGTAGTCTGATGCAGCTGTCGCCTGCAGTCTGGTGTTTCGGCGGAGCTTGGGGTAGTCAGAGAAGAGAATCCATTTGAACTTCAGTAACCCCGACTCATTATGTTTCTCTCTCTCTCTCTGTGACTACGGGGGCGTTCAACGAATTGCTCCATCACTGGCTGAATCTAAGAGCCCTGCCTCTTTTCTCATTGGACTGTGCAGCCAAGCCAAGCTGTCAGCCCATGTGGCGTGGCCAGGCAGAATGTGAGACATTTAAATCCATCAGAAAAAAGATTCAAAGAAGCAGAGGCTTAGTTAACCGTATAGACAGTGAAACGACAGAGACAGCCATTCCTCCCTACAGTTACAGTTAGAGGAACACCATCTGGGCAAGACAGGTAAGCTAATTTCGCTAACTATTATTAGCTGCAGTATACGGATGCTATCGGCGTCACTGCGTGACTTTACTTTTTGTTGTATTGAGACAGAACAATAGCAGGCTAAACAAAAAAATACGCCTGTTTACTTTGTCATTGCTTTTTTTAACACAGCTTTGTGAGAAAATAGTAACGGTATGATTTGACATGTTGTCTTATTCTAAAGTAACGTTACGCTTGACACTATCACCATGCAGCTTTTATTTCAATTAATTCTAATTCTAAAATGGTTCGTCTTTGTCCTCTTGATGGAGATAATCAATGCTGGTGGCTCATATTCAAACCCAAATTAAAAGTGAATCTACAGCAGTTCTGACAGTTACTTATTCTCAAAATAGCATATTATGTGATCGAAACCATTGCTGATGTTAAATGCCACTTTAAATGGCCAAAACAACAAAGATTGGTGCATGTTTCTTAACACTGGCATCCTATTATTGTATTTTTATTGAAATACTGATGACATTGCTTTGCTTCTGGCATTTTGTCACAGGAGGTAGATACTGATGATAAACCATACCCAACAGGAAGGCCTTTGTTCAGCCCAGTACTGTACAAACTGAAGTGCCAGTGTAACTGAAAAATGAATGACAGAATAATTCCAGATTGTGAACTCACCTCCTCTGATTTAAAGGTGGCTTTACGTGTGTCACTGTAGGTCATGGCTGCTGGATGAGAACAAACCAAATGAAGGCCATTGTATTGAGATTATAAAGTATCAGAAATGTCCTCTTGTATAAGAGTGTCTTTTGACATGGTTGAGTTAAAAAAATAATTAATGATGACCTAAAGACCAGAATAAATTCAGTGTAGTTTGCTTGTATACTTTTACATGTGGTTGAGGAATTTGCTGTGTGTGTGTGTGTATATATATCTTAACTTGTAGATGAGACATTCTTCTGATGTCAGGTAGAGCAATGATTTGAGTGATGTGTTTGCATTGTTGTCTTTGCTTCTATGTAATCAAGGAACAAGTTTGTCTTCTATGCTTAGAGGAAGAGGATACTTGCCTGCAGAGTAATAGAGTTTTAGATTATTCTCAATTGTGTATCTACCTTCAGGCTCTTTCAATCAGGCTGTGTGGCAAGTCAGGTCTTGTTGTGGGGTGCTGCTGGATGAGCTAAGCAGTTTATTATTCAGAATGTTAGGGCTGAAAGAAATGCAATAAGGAATAACTGTAGAAGACAATTTAGACACTAATCTTTGTACAATATAATTTGGAATGATGTTCAGGACAGCATGAGGCTGCAGTGGGGCAGATGCCGTTCATAGAGTGCTGAGTAACTGTACAGTATGATTGCAGCCTAGCTTGCAGCTAGCGGAAAGTCTTTAGTCATGTGCAGGGTGTTAGTGTGTGATGTGGGTCAGGTAAAGCTAGATATTGAACTGAAGGTGCTACATTAGGTCTAATCCCTGGCCAGTGTATCCTGGAATCCAAATCCCTTAAGGTACAGAGCCAAAGAAAGGGCCAGGACAGCATGTCATACTGTTACTAGTCTTGCATTGCCAGACCTATCTCCACAGCGCTGTGAAGTAAGGTCTACACATTAGTGATAGACCGATTATCAGCCATGGCCGATTATCGGGCCGTTTTTTGGCAGTTTGCACATGATCTGTATCAGCGTTTTATTTGCCTGATAACTGATAAAGTTAACCAATTAAAAAGTGCACTACTTTGGCTTGGCTACAGGTCTGTCCCTCTGCTTTGGTTTCACTCACCACTGAGTCTGACTTAATGTCCCGTCCACAACACTGACTATTTTTTACTGGGTATTATATTGAAAGTTTATCATTTATTAAATAATTGCTTAAAGCATTTAAACAAAGTTTTGTGTTAATTTTGATAAAATATTGGTTATCGGTTTTATTAACTACTAATAATCGGTATCAGCCCTGAAAAAAAACAGTATCGGTCGAGCCTTACTACACATACATGCTAGGATAGTAGAAAAAATGCTCTGGGTTTTTTGCATTTCTTTCTTGTCTTTAAACAAAGTTTATTTAGGTTTTTGTTACAATAATTTGACAGTTAAAGTGACTATATGTAAAAGTTTCTGAAACTGTATTTTTCCATCTGATGATCATAAATTACCTGTAACAGCAAATGAGACTAACGGTGAAAAGAACGCTATTTTTTTTATATAGTTTTTAATAATGCCTTTGCTGGGTCCGATTTTTCCCGCAAAGTCACAAAATGATTTACAGTCACACATTCTGACGGGTCACAGATTTCTTTGTAACACCGGAAAAGCCTGTGTTAGCATATCCAGCCAGGTAAAACGTAGCAGTAGATTTCTTCATATAGGCCTAATTGTATTTTAATTTTATTTTAGAAGTTATCTGCTGTAGTTATGGCTAATACTGGGGCAGGGCCATCAGAGAGAGAGAGAGAGAGAGAGAGAGAGAGAGAGAGAGAGAGAGAGAGAGAGAGAGAGAGAGAGAGAGAGAGAGAGAGAGAGAGAGAGAGAGAGAGAGAGAGAGAGAGAGAGAGAGAGAGAGAGAGAGAGAGAGAGAGAGAGAGAGAGAGAGAGAGAGAGAGATTAAACGAAGAACAACTAAAAGCTAAAAGGGAAAGTGACAGACAATCTCGGTCAGGCTTTCAACAGATGGAGACAATTACGGGATGGTAACGATTCAAAATCGACCCTAAATTGGCCGTCAGATATGTAATATGTGTATTTCATTCATTAAATAACTTTACAATGCGCGATGTGGTTGTACGTCAATAGCCATCATTAAATTACGTCCCGCTTCCATTTAGCACGGACGTTTTATTTCATCTACTCCGTGTTTGTGTTGGCCTACTAGTTTCTTTTCCCTTGTCCATCTGTAGGTGTGTAAAGTGTTCTTGGGTTTCATGAAGTGCACTATATTAATCTAAGTTATTACATTGGTTGCTCCAACAATCTCTTAATGCTTTGGCTCGTAACCCAGTGACAGTTTTAATGTTCCCCTGTTTAGCTTACGAGACATCCAAAGTAGGCTAAGTTACCGTATGCAACACTTGAAATGTAACGATGCATCTGTAATGTATTATCTTATTGTAAATTAATGATTTTCTGTCTGAGCAAAACATTTGCAACTACATGACCTCCTTGTAACGCTCACTCGGTAATATACATAGACTGTAGTCTATGGTAATCTACATTGGGTAGTAAAACACCGTAAAGAAAAGATCTTTATGACAGCAGGTGTCGCTGTTGTCCAAAGGGGCTGCTAGAATCAACTCAAACTGAAAGTTGCATATAGCCACTTTTAATTATGAGGACACATTGGACTTATATTTACATTATATTATATATAATCTTTTAAACCAACTCCTCAAAAGAGGTAGTCTATCACAAGACCAAGCTCAATCTTTTAAGATTGAACATTAGTCTGGGGAGTCTGCTCTGTATTTTCTACTGCACAAGAGGCGTGATCAACGGGCATAGTTCAGATGACTCTGTACGCAATAGGATAGTCCTTCAACCAATCAGACGAACGATCCGGGTGACGTACTTTGCAGAGCAAGGTAGAGCGAAAGCCGGTCAGTAGTGTAAAAAAACAAACAAAAAAACAAGCCGTTCGGTAGTAAGGCAAACACATCCTTATTTTGTAGGAATTGTTCCAGGGCAAGTTTCTGTTGCGTTTTCAGAGAAAACTTGCCTTTGAAATCTTTTAAAACAGCAGTGACAGCGGCATCAACAGGTTGTCATCAGTCATGTTGAATGTAAACAAAAAGCTGCTTGCCTTCGCTTCTCTATTGTCATTGTGTTAAACCTGCCAATAGCGCGGCAAGTGGATAAGCCAGTTTGTGATTGGTTCCCGCAAATTTGTAACGGAAGCAGGATAGATAAATGTACAGGTTTCCAGCCTGAGCTGCAGGGCGAAATCAAATCGGCGGCAGATCGGGCTACAAAAGAGGCAAATGAGCAAATAATTGACATGCTTTTACAGTTTCTTTTCGATTGGTAACACGGATTGCTTAAAACTGGCGTCACATTGTCAAAACTGTTCATGAAACAGAAGTCTATGTGGACCAAACTGTGAATAGATTTAATTGCTTTCACACAATATGCATTCAATGACCACATTTACCAAAATCCATAAACCCCTTTTCTCATTCATACTCCACCACCTGCAAAACACTATATCTGCAGAACATTGTTCAAATGCTTACACTGCTTTCAAAACAGTTAAAGGTGCAAAAAGTGGTGCTGAGCGGTGCTGAGAAGATTGTTGATATTTGAACTTTGAACTGCCAAACAAATACAACCCCCCCCACCTTCAGAATCTCCACCCCCCAGATTTATTGCCATAGCGACTACTTCTGTTAGTGTCTGCTGACTAAACGAAATATGTCAGAGTCGATATTGGCTCACGTTAGGTTGTGGGTTAGCAAACTGTCGCTACTGCTGTAAATCCAACCAGCTGGGAGCAGCCATCACGAACAGTAGCAAACGGACAAGGTTAAACTGACCTTTTCAAAACAGCAAACTGTGAAACAGTGAAGCTAACGTTATTACTCACTTGCCCATAACGAGAGCACTCATCCGTTTTCATTCCTTTGAAATCACTGAGGTTTCTGCAGCGTTGAAACGCCTCACCAATGTTAACAAGGCTTTTCCCCCTTTCACGGTCATACAACTTCTTTTTAAATTTCTATTCTTCATTCCTTTTCCTCTTTTGCTGTTTCTCTGCCAACTCTTCTAGTTGGTAACTGCCTTCCCCCCTCTCCCCCCGCCTCCATCACTTGCTTGCATGCGCCACCTGTTGCTTATTGGCTGGAATAATGTTTTGTGGCTCTTGCACATCTTTGTTTGTTTTTCCATTTACACAGCCAGGGGCCCATTTCAGGAAGGAGGTTTAACAAACTCTGAGTCGAACCCTGATCTGTGAGTTGATTTACCCTGATTTGTGTCGGTTTAATCAACTCAGTAGGTTCACTCAGAGTTTAGGGCCTGCACCACCACTATAAAAAGGCAGCATGAATGGAGCCATGATACTACGATTCACCATGGCAACAAACAAATCGGTCGGAGTACTTTACCCCTCTGGAACTGGAAATGCTCTTGCGCACGAGTTTGAACATATATTTTGTAAAAAAGCAACACAGCAGTTGTTGCAAAAGATCAAGAGAGGGAGAGAATTGCTGCTCAAGTCAATGCATAAATTCCAATATAGTGTATTAATTTCCTATTTAATCACAAGTATATTACTGGTGAAAATTACTGGAACGGTATTGAACCTATAATCTATTTTATTTAGGTGCAATCCTGCGGGCGTCAAAAAAAGGACATGCTATGTTCGAGGAAAAAACGTTTTGATTCTGCCTAACAGAGTTAATAAACCAACCCTGTTTTTTTATTCATGCAGATGACAAAACTGCGCTAAAATGCGTCTGATACAGACTGAATGAATGAAGAAATTAAAGAGCGCTGTGTCAGAGAGAGGAGAGTGAGAGAAACTCAAGGTTTATTGAAGAAAACCTGCTCCCGACTAGGTTAGGTTCACAGACTCAGTTACCATAGTAACTGACTCTGAGGTTAAGTTAGCTCTCTTTCTGAAACAGGCTAGAATTACCCCTCTTACTCAGGTTTGATTTACCTCCCTTTCTGAAATGGAAAACCCAGAGTTTCCCTCATCTCAGAATTAACAAACTCAGTTTTTACTAAACCTGCTTTCTGAAATGGGCCTCAGGGCTGTGTAGGAACACCAGATTGTTTTTAAGCACACAGAAAATAGAGCGCTAGGTGACCATGAGGAGATATTCGCTGAATTTGACAAAAGAATTATTAGATTAACATCGCTCACTATACCTTTTTTTTTTTTTTTTTTTTTTTTTTTTTATTAACATTCAAACAGAATGAAATTTTGTTCATTTCAGTTGTAAACATTTTGAAATATTAAGTCAATCTTAGCAGAATACTTACAATAAAATAAAGTCATAATCATTCCAAACAGCAGATTTCAGCTGAAAGAGAAGACCTAAGATGTGATGTTGATGAGAACTGACAAATGCAGAAGAGGATAGAAGGACTAGAATCCTCACAGTACTGTACAGTATGAGTGATTATACTATAGCCTACATGTTGTTTTTCTTGTGATTTATTATTGCATCTCTGGATTTCAGGAATTGTTTTGTTTCAGCTTTTTATTTTTCACAATTAAATTACTATATGCACAGATAGATACATATAGATAGATATAGATAGAAAACAAAGATTGAAACAATTTCTTATTCATTCATGTTACATAAACTAATACGTGAAAGGTGTTATTCTTTTTCTATTATAGGGCTGCACAATGAGGAAAATATGCAATGACGAATATGGCAATAATGATATTACTTAATAAACATATTAAAGTGTATTCAGTTCTGCATTTCTGCTGCTTTCAGTATTCTGCTAAAATACAACAAATTGCTTGTTGCTGATAGTAAGTTAGTTAAAATCGCCTTAATATATGTGTAGGAAAAAACAATCGCGATCATTCCTTCAATCATCGATATACGATCTGATCGCCAATCGGGCTATTGGGCTCACAGTCTGATTTTCATGGCCAGAATTTGTTACATTTGCATAGAAGAAAGGAAATAATAAAACCATTATATCCCTAATACAACATTATCATGCACTGTGCGTGCGTGCTTGTATGCATGTAAGTAGGTGAGGCTTCTGTATACCAATAATCTGTGAAAAGATTACAGCTATATGTTTAGCAAACCTGTTCACACTCCCAGACCATGTGCAGGAAAGTTCCAGTTTGTTCAGATTGACAGAACGTGCAATAGGGAGTAGGAATGCCTTTAGAGACGTATTTCTTCTGAGGTGTCCAGTATGTCCTATGACATATGTTGAAGTGGATCTGCTGATGATTTGGGTTCTTGGAACAGTAGGAAAAGCCCCAAACTGTCTCCCAATTAATCACGTTCCCCTCCGGGCTCAGCTCTTGCTCCCATTTCTTTACTATTGGGAGTTCTCCTATGGATGCTTGCATCAATTTAGCATAAATCCTGGACACTAATCCTCTCGCAGGAAAATCAACAAGCCATTTAATGATTGGGTGGGTTTCAAGACTGTTCCCCCATCGTACTCCATAACATTTTAGGGCTGACCTTAAGCGAAGATAAAGGAAAAAAGGATGTTCTAGGGATATCAAAGCTAGTTCTCAGGTCCTCAAAACTCAGCATACCTTCCCCATTGAATAACTGGTCTAGAGTATAAATACCTCCACTCCACTGGTTACAAACAAAAGGTTTGTTACCAGACATTGGCCCTCATTTATCAACCTAACGTAGAAACAAGCACAGATATGAGCGCAGAAATCCTCTTGCGACAGGCTTCACGTGTGATTCATGAAACGTTCGTATCACACCAATCAGAACGTAAGACTAGTCGTACATTGATAAATGCAGCGGCTAGAAACGATCGTAATTTAAATATCACGCCCCAATATATTCTCGTTATGAGGCCTCGCCCCTATAATTTACGACATGGCGAGACGTAATCCGACTAAGAAGCGGCACTTTTCAGAAGTGGAGATTGAAACCCTGATGTCTCAGGTTCATTTGCACTAACGTGTGTACCATTTGGCAGCCTGGAAACTGGTATTAAGGGCTGTTGAAAGAATGCGGAATTGGTAGAGATCACTAATGCGGTCAACATTGTTGCCGTAGTAAATCGGACTCCAGCTGAAGTTTATTTAATTTATACACCCTTGACATAAGTATGCCATAGTCCTAATAGTAATTTACAGGCTTATATTGCAATCTCTTATGCCTACACGGTGTATCTATATTTAACCCTTGTGTTGTCCTTCGGGTCCCAGTGACCCAAAGGACAACACAAGGATTATGTACTTCCGTTTACTTTGTTGAGAATTGCTCTCTAAACAAGGGTTAATACAGCACCTTAGTTCTTGTTTGTACAGCATTTTGGTCAGCTTGAACTGTGTTTAAATGTGTTCTAGAAATAAACTTTACTTACTTAACAAGAAACAGGGTTTAGAGAGCAATTCTCAACAAGGTACAAGGGAGGTACATAATCCTTGTGTTGTCCTTCGGGTCACTGGGACCCGAAGGACCACACAAGGGTTATATAAACACACAGTAGCAGAGTTTATGCAGTGTCTTTTATTTTACTGTTTTTTTCATGAGTCAGAACGAGGCAACAGCTGTGAGGGAGAGCGCGTGTCCTCCACCCCCCCGTGCTGGACCACCACCACCCCGACCCTGCTTCCTGACAGCAGAGGGGCTGGAAAAACAGCCGAAATAACTCTGTCAATGGCAGAAATAAATCGTTCACTTGTGGCCATTAATGACACTTTAAAAGAGAAACGAAAACCTGAAGAATAAATAAAAATGTTGTGCATCGTCATGTTTCCTGTATTGAAAATCATTGCCAAACATAACATTGTACCTTTTAAAAGCAAGGAATAATATCCTGTCTCCTTCGTATAGCCCCCAGTTGGGGCTGTGCTGGACACTTCTCTCTGGGCATTGGGTCATCTGGCTTCATCACTACATTTATGGCACCCTGTTGAGGATTTCCCGCAGAAAATTTGTTAGTGAAGGTGGTAGGGTTGCCATCTGACCGGGGGGGGGTCTGTAGTACAGACTCTGTACTACACACTACACTAAATATTAAATTTAAATAATAATAAATAATTAATAAATAACCAGCTTTTCAAAATAACAGTTGCAATGTGCAATTTTAAGCTCATTAAACTATTTAAAAAAAAGTGCTATAACAATTTTACTGCCATTGCTCCCATTATCATCCGTGACAGGCGCTCTTCCACTTTGCCTGACAACTCTTCTCCAAAACAAACCGCGTAGTGATGTGACAACCGGCTCTTTTACGCGAGTAAAAACCGGACGGTTGTTGGTTGGCGAACCGAGCCTATAGATTCGGTCAACGGTTCACGTGCCTGCGGCTGCGGCATCCGGCTACTCCCGGTCTCGGCAGTAGCCGGGTGCCCGCCCGGTCTGCTCGTGACAGCCTGTAACATTCACTTCTCTAACATTTAACTTAACATAACTAAGATAACGTGTATTTGTATGTGATGCACTTCCCAATCAATAATGTGTGAATTTCCAAACACAATCACCTAAGATGCATCAGAAACAAGGCTTGGTTAATAACTCAAACTTGCCGAGAACCGTTAGACAAACCGTTTGCTTTTACTCGCACCGGTTACGTTTTACGGTCGATCTCGACTCTCGGCAGTGCAGACTCTCGGCAGTAGCCGGGTGCACGGTCTCTACAACTCTCTTAACAACTCTTTCGGTCCAATGAATCGTGCTGCTCGAGGTAGCCCATTTCCTGATTGATTCTACCACCACTCCAGTGGAGGCGCTAATGAGGTAAAAAACAGGAGTGAGTCGGTTCATTGACGTATGGCACTCGATTCTCCCGGCTCAGTGAAACGAATCGGGTTAATAACCGGCTCTTCGGTCAGTTCGTCATCACTAAAACCGCGCTGAGGTAACAGAGCTCAGCCCATAGCTTCACTCACTCAAGCAGATACTATGCATGAAATAAAAATAGGACACGTAATTTCACTGTGTGTAGTGTTAACTACGCTAACTAACAATGTATTGTGAACCGCGTGTAGTGATAAAAAAAAAAAACGGACAACAGCTGTGTCTCAAAGACCGGGCAAAAGCTGGGACATTGAGAATCCACGTGCGAAGGTGATGGATATTTCCAGTCACTTCGTCATGTATTCACTTCGTTGAAACAAGAGAAGAAAGCCTCTCTGATGTGAAGAACAGGACAGAGAAACATATATAAATGCTCTCTGCCTGCCGTATGCCAACGCTCCGGTAAGTCCACTCACATCGTCTCTGCCCGGGCATGCCCCAGCTGCCACACATTTGTTGACAAACTCTGACACGCACGCGATTGGCGATTTATCCCTTTAAATGTGAATAAATGACAGTTACACTCACCGCCAGCAAATTCTCTTTCCGTTGTGATTGGTGGTATCTTGACAACTCACTGTTACCTTGTTTCCTACAGACTGTGTTCATGCGACTTGTACATTACAGCCACTCAAACAGGACAGAGTAACACGGCGGTTATATATCTTTTTTTTTTTTGAAGACTCAGTTAAGGCGGCATGCGCTTGTTGTTAAGGCTGGGCGCCTAAACTGCAAAGTGCTGCAGGAAACCCTGCTGTTTTCCTGTGCGATGTTGTGCAGAACCCCACAGCCTAAAACAATGTTGCAGACTTTTTCCGCCGTGTATGGATACAAGAGCGATCTGCCTTGAATCAATCCGATGGAGAGCTCCACCGTTATGAGGTCATAAGGAGCAAGGTTACCTCCCCTTTCTCTGCTTTGCCCGCCCAGAGAATTTGGCCAACCCATGAGAGAGAGACATCATGGCTTTCAAATGAGCAAAGTGGCAGTTGGTCAAGGCCACACCCACACCCTCCACCTTGCCCCCCCCTCTCTCCTCCTCAATAGCTACAGACACAGAAATGACACATACTAAGGAAAGCTCATTGTGGGACTGGCTCTAGTGGCTGTAATTCTGCACCAAGGCTGAATTTCGGGAAAGAGACTTCAGATACAGTATTAGGGGACCACTAAGGTCTATATAAAAGCATCCAAAGAGCACCATGTCATGGGACCTTTTAAACAATCTCCGGACAAAAAAACCTATTGCAATAATATTGAAAAATAAAACTTATTGAGCTTTAATTTTATTGTTTATGGTTTAGCTCAAACACCCCTTACTTATTCAAAAGAGTGGAACAAGATCCCTACTATTATTAGTGTATTAGTTTAAGTCAGTTTAAATAAAAAAAGTAGGCCTATGCACTGGCGTGTCCTAGGTGTCCCTATTAGTGTTATGTGGAATTATCATTTCTAGATTATTGTAGTGCACTGTATATGCCAACAACAGATGGACATTAGCAATTCAAATTATAAAGGTTGGTGTCTCCCCTTTAGTTTAAATAACATGCCATAGCATGTTACCACTTTATGTACAATTGTTCATTTATCATACAGACTGAAACTCAACTTCTAATTGGAGAAAATACTGGCATTAGCATTGTTGTGAAAAGATAGTATTTCAACTTACTTCCTTAATATCTGATGGGGTCATTTTTGGATTTATTACAGTAAATATATTGCATATTTGACCTTTAAGTTAGAGCCCTCCAAATAATTAAGAAAGTAACCTCTTATTATTTCTTGTTACATCATGTCATTGGGACACAGACTGTTCACCTTGCTGGTGTTTCAATCCATATATGCACTTGAGAAACCATGTTACTCACAGTAAACAGGTTCCAAGTAAAACTACCGTATTTTCTGGACTATAAGTCGCTCCCAAGGGGGTAAGCTTCGCTTCAGAACTCGAGCCATCTATGGCGCCATTTTGTGGCTACCTGGCCATCACCTCCCGTTAGCATTCCGCTGAGCGCCATTTTTTTTTTTACGTCACTTGACAGTGAATAACTTTATATCTGAAGCGTTTAAAACAAGAGCTGACTGAAACAAGAGCTTTTCTGCCTTATATGGTCTGCTCATGAATATTTAGATGAGCTGCACGCTGATTGGTTGAGCTTAGCACACGCACACACACGCACACACACAGACACACACACGTTCCCCTCTATGCCCCCCGCCATGGCCGCCACCACGACGCACGCACGCACGCACGCACGCACGCACGCACGCACGCACGCACAAACCCTTTTTTTCCTCAGTGGCAGCTTTCGTCACACTGTCCATTAGCGTTCCAAACTACAGACATGTCCAGGCATGCCCGCTATGCCGCTGGCTTCAAACTTGATTTCTGCCCTGAGTCCCTGACACATAAACTCATCAACTAATCTTACTGTACAAAGCACCAGATACAGAGTTTTTTGTTACAGTCTATTCATCCTCCTGTGTGTCGCGCGCACACACACACACACACCTATGCTTTCGGCACTGTTCCCTGAGGATCCATGTTGGAAAAAAAAGTTTACGTACCATGAACCGCCACCGGCGGGCAGCTCCTGCACACCGCCTATTGCGAGTCCACTGTGCCACTGATTTAAATCCACATGTCCCACTCAATTGTCCGATATCTACTCCCTTTCTCTGGGCCAGTATTCCGTATCTCCTGAGAGTGCCCCAACCAGCGTGCAGCGGGGTCGGACAGTCCAGGCAGAAAGCCAGCGATCCGGGCAGGCACTGCACCGCTGTCACGGCAAACTGTGGAGCTCCTGAACACTGAAACAGTCATACTAAATTTGCAATTAACCATACATTTTTGTAAAACGGCCCATATTTGAGCTTTATATAGACCCTTTGCATGTGACGTCACACTCTACTCCCGCGAATTATGAACGCCATGACGGACGGGGGAAGAGCTATTCTGTAGACAGACGGCAAGTCAAACGAGAACGTGTTCGCTGCTTATATACTGTGTATGGTTCGCTGTTCTTGTTCTCACGAGTCACATACACAATCTGCAGAGTAATCCTCACCAACACAAGCATGTGTATGTATTGCCTTTCTGTTTTAAATGACTGATAAATAATAATAATAATAATAATAATAATAATAATAAAACTTTCTCACCCAGCTAGCTGCCGTGCTAACAGGTCCCACATAACTATCATCGGTTATTCACTGACCTACATATCCCAAAAAGTAAGCCGTTCCCTTGATCATTTAACTTAACACGCATACAAAAAATATTGGTTAAATTAAAGATGACCTGGCACGGAAACTAGCTTCAAAAAGGCCAAACAACTGAATTAAATGCGGGTCTGCGGAGCTCCTACCCCGGTTAGCCGACCAGCTAGCTGTCGAAATATCCACCGATCAACAGCGAATAGAATCACAGATAAGACGATGGCTAGATGTTACATTATGTGTGGTTAATACTGATCATAGACACTCCGTGATTTACTGCATGGATTAGCGTGTGATGAATTATTTCCCAGAGCTGGGATGCGTTCAGGCATCCATTAGAGAGTTGCATCGGCTCAGCCAGTGAACAACGGTACGTGCCTGTAGCTAGCTTGCCCTGCTAGCTGATAGCCGTTAGCTGCTAGCTGCCGTCCTGTGAGTGTATTCAGACAGGCTTCTGTGATAATCATCCCAATAACAATCCACGGTGGTGTGGCTATGTCCTCCAGAGGACAGGTCATGTCACGTATTGAAGTGTATTCCCCCCTAAAAAAAAAAAACAGTAGTGCGGTAGTAGCTGCTAGTTGTAGCAAGAAAAGGTAAACAGTAGTGCGGTAGTAGCTGCTAGCTGCTAGTTGTAGCAAGAAAAGGTAAACAGTAGTGTGCCGATCGGAGCGTAGTGTGTGAAGAGTGAAGAGCAGATTTGTTTACAAGGGAAGAAGCTTGGAGTAACGTAACTATGGAGAATATAGCAGATATACAACACAGGGAAGAGCCTTTTGAGTTATATGGTCGTCCTTATTTATTCGAATCCGAGTATACAGTTGAAGAACTAGCCTCAAGAGTTGGAAAGAACGAGACAGACAGAGGGGCAACAGGCAGATGAACTTGCTGCTCCAAGCGCAAGCTAAAGCTAGCCTTCAGTAACTGGAAGACATAGCCACACCACCACCGCTCCATGGATTGTTATTGGGATGATTATCACAGAAGCCTGGCTGACTACACTCACCGGACGGCAGCTAACGGCTAACGGCTAGCGGGGCAAGCTAGATACCGGCAGGATCGAGACAGGGACCAGGGTAGGTGAATTTAAACAATGTCTGAAGAAGCCATGAAGAAGAAGATAGTATAATTATTATTATTACATTTTATTTAGTGTTATTTATTTCAAACTAATGAAACTTTCCACTCATCTACTACACTATTTAGCTTGTGCTTCCGGTGATTCTGCCGTCCGTCATGGCGTCGTCACGTGGTTGTGGTCACGTGTTTGCAAGGGGTCTATAGTTGATTTCTCGCATAAAAAAGTCTCAGAAGTGAATTTAGTAATGCAACAGCAGATGAACAATTGATAAAACTTCTGAGATTTGTGCAAACAAGATATAGAAGACTAACTGACCTCAGATTAGTTAGGCCTATGTAAATTTTGGGGCGTTACAAAGATAGAAGGTAGAGCCAAACTAGAAGGAGTTGAGAAGTTGACGTCAACTTTTAGCTTTGTTCAGATTCGCCCGTTTTCAGAGGCAGTTTCAAATTGTGAGATTTGCAGAGGAAAGACGTGTCAATGGGATTTTGAGGTTCTATGTATGTACTATTTACCCTCCAAACTGTCGTTATTCAACTATGACAGGGTAAAATCGGTTTTGCATTCCATCACCCCTTTAAGCCCAGTTCAGACCAAAGATTTGCAACGAGACAAGGTGAAACTTGCAACTACTTGCAACTCTGTTGTCTGCAACGTTCTAAAACCTGCCAGTTCACACCAATGCGACGAGACCGTGTATCCTCTCCATAGCAATTCCTCTTTGTACTTCCGTTCTAAATTCCAAATTTCTGGCTTTTTTGTAGCTGGATATCATTTGTTGTGTCTAAATATGAATGTGGATAAGGTTAGCGATAGTGAGATGCTTGCTACAGTTGCATTTCTAGTGATGAATCGACAAAAACCTTTTTATTTCTCTGATTTACGGCTTTGTTCTAGGTGCTACCACGTCATTCTCTAGCTCGCTCGACCACATTGCCTTGCTTGTGTTTATGTGAAGGAATATACAAATGTCATTTTTGGTTAATTTTGACAGCCCTTTCGTGTATTGGATTGATCAGATGAGATGAAGATGAAAAATGAGAAAAGCCTTCTGTGTGTGCCCTCTAAACACCTTACTAAAGTCCCTGATATACTGCAGAGCTGCAACTGTGCTGTTGGTGCATACAGTCCGCACGTGTACGTTTGCAAAAACATTCATGGGGATCCAGACCATGTGGGCTCAGGTAGTGTGCTGAATATCGCTGGAGCGTGTACAATATGAAGGAAGGGGTCTGAGGATGATGGCAGGACAGCTGCATTGAGGTAGTGACATGCTTTAATTTAGAGTGACTATGTCTCAAGCTGCTAGCCCATTGGTTCATGGCCTGGCCTAGAAACAAGGAACAAAGACACACACACACACACACACAAATTATAATATGGATGTGCTCACTCATGTACACGGAATAGCCCATCAGCAGACTACATTGTCTGCTGTAAATTGCTCTTTCATGCATGCTTAGAGGAACTCATTCCCAAACCTGCCAGCCAACGCCAACACAATTACATATGCTATGATACAGAAACATGTGTAGTGTGAATTCATACTATTGAATTTCTGCCACAGGGACCTTTTTGAAATTTCATATTTCATGTTTTTCTGTGATAAAAAAATGTCCAAGCATTTTGCTATTCCACGTTTCTTTTCTTAGTTACGGCTGAGCATACTATTTGTACAGTATATCAGTGAGTGTTGCACTGATGACACGTGACTGCCAGTTGTGCATGCATTTACTGAACCAGCTACCCTCAATATCAGCTGACTGGAACGCCAATCACATGCATTTAGAAATTCAATTTTTTATTTCTAAGGATTTCTTTAAATTCCAAGAGAATTTTTCAATGCAAATCAGAAAGTAGATTTTTTTTAAATCCTATTATTAAAAAAAACGTGTTTTGTTTTTTGTTTTTCAATACACACTTCCATCTTACAAAGTATGGTATTCCAGAAAGGAGCACAGAAAAAAAGCTTTAGCTATTGGTCAAAGCTTTTCTTGAGTTAAACTAAACTGTGTAGTTTAGTGTGATATTTCTACAATGTTGCATTTGAAAAAATGGTCTCAGACCTAATTAAACCAAAAAACCTTTATACTAAAGAGTGCATTTCAAGCAGGGCCAATTCATACAAAACTCTACACACTTCCTGTCTCCTAAAGGGGTGTAGCCTCGTTTGAACGTGTAGTGAATGTCTGTGGATGGATGAAAAGTTATATTTGAATAATTTATGAATATGTTCTTTTGCTAACATTAGATATTTGCACAGCTAAAAGTAATATTTAGCATTTAGGTGTTTGCAAACGTTAGCTGACGTTAGCTTCTCTGTTGCCAGATCTCGCAAGAGACAGAAACCGGTATCAAACAATTTTCTCCTGATGTGTCAATCTGAAAAATGCCATTTTAGTGTCAGAATGTTATGGAGATATGTGACTTGTGAGAAATGGGTCCAGTATATACTTTGGTGACTATGGGGCAAAAGAATCGCTCATAATCTGTGTTCACGTTCACTTCTCCCATTGGAATCAATACACTTCCTGCCGCTAGTCTCCTAAAGAGGCATGGCAGTGGCGGAGCCCACGTGACACAGATACAGGATACTACTCCGAGTTGGGGCGTCTCGGTTCTAAACAGTCTCTGAACTAAAAACTATCTAGACATTCTTTGCGCAGAAAGTGCCAACATAATTTGTGTTGGTGTTAAGCTCAATATTATTCAGTAAACACCTGGGGCCTGTTTTACAACCGTGATTTGCAAGCCGTGCAAATCTGTGGCAAATAATGGCATAATGCTCGTAGACTAAAATTGGTCATGCTTCACAAATTAATCTGGGTCACAAATTGAAAATAAATGTGACCTACAGGGCTCTCAATGCCCATGCACAGTTTGAAAGTATTGTGTTTATTTTAAATGAGAGGAAATTAAATGAAAGGTTCTTTATTTCTACCATGCTGGATAGTGGAATATTTGGTTTGATTATTGTTTCAAGGATGTACACGGATGGCAGAATTTATTCCAAATAATGGCTAGAAAAGAGGGGCTGCAAAGGTTAAACCAGTGTTGATCTCTAGTATAAAAAATCATGCCAAGTTGAATTGAGGACTTCATTTCCACCTGACTGGATCAGCTGATTGACCACATTCATCACAGTGTGTATACATTAGGCTAGTTCGAGATGAGCCAGATCTGTGCAGAATCGATCACTGGCAATCGCCACCCAATGCATGCCGGTTAGATTTGTGTCTGACTTGATCCCGACTTGCTCTGACGTCAAGCACACGTGGGCAACGATAACCTCATGAGATCAAGGCGGCCGCAGTTTTTAGAGCCAGGCACCACAGTTGCTGGGAAACGCCGGCCTCTCAGCTGATTTAACCGCTAATTGGTTCAGAATCGACTCAACATGATGACGTTTTATATGTAAGGGTTACCGTGCATTCATGGACATCGGAAAAACGTCACCATTCATGTAACGTCCTGTGGGAATCAGAGGTGGGAAACTCGGGCTGGATTTTGATACCCGAGTTTCCCAGTTGGTGATGCGTTGTTGACAGCTGACGTTTGATGTTGGCGACTTTGGTTCACGGAACATATTTCAATGATAATAAACTGTTTGTTGTAGACAAATGCCTCTGCCAAGAAACATACACAGACATATATGTTTAAAATTATTCATAAATAGGCCTATGTATAAAAAAACAACAAATTATCCGTGTCTTTTCCCGTTCGTTGTCCTGCAGATAACACAAACAAACACCTGGCGATGTGCTGTTTGGATGCTCACATAAGAAAACAGCAGCAAATCTTTTTGTTATTGTGGCCTCCATGTTTTCACACACCTGATGCTCTAGGCTACGGCCAACCGTTGGTGGCAGTCATGCAAAAAGTTGTTATGCCAAACGCCAAAATAACAGAAGAAGAAGAACACGCATCCCGACCTATGATCCCGACCATGTGAACGCTACCACTCGGAAAAACAACGTAACCAGGGGGGCGGTGCCTGTTATTCCGAGGTGGCATGAACGCACGGAGAATGCCAATGCCCATGCCCGACGAGGTGTCCATTGTCAGGTATTAATGGACGACGGCGAGGCGTGAACCGTCCGACGCTTATACCATGGTCACTTGCCAAATAACATATTTTTAAAACATTAGTTCATATTTTAATTAGTTTTACAATCGAAATCTAAAGTTTATCCAAACAATAACTCTGTTTCCCTGGTTACGCCTGACGGTTTGACTAATACCTGGAACAATCATTCCCATCCATCAGGTTCTTATGCAATGCAAACGTTGTTCACTCCACCAGGAATTAGGAAGAATCTTAGATACGACTTGCCTCCCTTAGCAACCGGAGATATTTATATAGTCCGCTCAGCTGATAGAACCCTTCAGTTTAGCTACGAGCCAGAAAGCTAACGTTATGCTAGCAAGATCCAAAAGTAAATAACATTGTGTATAGTTAACAATCAGTAAAAATAATTTGACAGTATGTTGAACAACAAGACAAGCTAGCTATCCAGCCATGTCACTGTCCCCAAAACAATATAACGACTTTTACGAAGAATTTTACTGTCGGCCGCAGCCTGAAGTAGCGACCTGAAACATCATCTCAAACATAGACAATAGACAATCACTTCTCCTTTCTTTTTTTTTCGCACTATAATCATCTCAAATTCATTTTCTCTTTTTTATTGCACTATTTGCACATTATCGCTGTACATTTCATATTTTATATATTATTACTGTATATTTGTTTTTATTATATATGTTTAAAGTATTGATAATATATGTTGTTTTTATTTGTTGTTTGTATATCTGGAGTGGTAACGAAAATAATTTCCCCCTGGGATTCCCCCCTGGGATTATTAATTATTAAAAAAATCTAACACCCAGCAGTGTGTATTTTCTTAGCCTCCCCATTCGAATGCAACATTCAAATTACTAGACAAAAAATTATATCCTGAGAAAAGTGGGTTTTGAGGGGTATAGCTCCATAGAGCCCCATTCATTCTGCACTGGCCTGTGAGCGCCAGTATAACTTACTTGTTGCAGCCTGTGTGTTTTAGCGCCATCCTGTGGCATTCATATAGAACAGTAAACAGTCAGTTTCACCGAACTCCTTTAGTAGGTGTTCTATATCACTTTTTAATGGACACCCTGCAGCCAATCAGAATAGAGTATTCACCCAGACCATGGTATAACACTTTTTAATGAACACCCTGCAGCCAATCAGAATCGAGTATTCACCCAGACCATGGTATAAAAACTTTTTATTGATTTTGATTTGTAGGGATTTTAACTGCTATTTGTCGGATTTAAAGGCTTATTCTGTACAAACCACATGTTGTGTGGCTGATAGTTACGTTTAGAAGTCAGAGAGACTAAATCCGTTCAGGTTACGGATCATCTACAGTGTGTTGTTAATTAAAATCAGCAACATTTCACATGTAGAGCATTTTGACAGCTGTCATAATAAAAACTGGAGACTGTGTAGGAGCGGATATATGGGTCTGATAACATTTTATTAAATCGGAATCGGACCACAGTGTTTCTGTCACTTCCTGTTCAGCCTGAAGGCTGCTGGAATCTGCTGGAAACTGTCCGACTTGACACCAGATTTTTGTCACCGCCCCCGGCTGCTTCTGCCTGCTCTCGTCCACTTTACAGGCAAGTCGCAGTTCATCTCAAACGAGCCTAACGTGTACCACTCTTATTTTTGACTCTCTCTCTCTGTTCACAGTAATTCAGCATGGATGAGATAGTCATAGCAGGGATATCGGGCCGTTTGCCTGAGTCCAACAACCTGGAGGAATTCTGGGAAAACCTCATCAATGGTTTGGACATGGTGACGGAGGACAACCGGCGGTGGACACCAGGTGAGACCCCTTATAAAGCTAGAATATAGATTTTCAGTGACATGACTTGTGTCACGATACCAAAAATCTAGTAATCGGTACTGGCAACACAAAAGTACACGATACTCTGTAGTGCTGGGTGGTATACTGTTATATAACTGGTATACCGGTCTTAATTTCCCGAATTATATGAATTTTTCACATACCGTTACACAACCGGAGATACACCAGAAATACATGTGCCCAAGAGAGTAGAACTTTATTCTTTTTTTTTTAAACTGACTAAAACAGTTTTGTTCATGTCACTGAAAAAGTTTGAGCAAATGTTGTTGAGCAATGCTTTATATAACCGCTAAACCATGCAACATCTTGTAAGTAAACAAAAAAAAATTCTGCTTTTAAGAGATGGCCTAGCATACCGCAGAAAAACATATACTATACTATTCATACTGCGGCTGGATTGGAATCTTGAGAGTCTCAATAAGATAGGGCCATTCCACCCTATTGAAGGCCTTTTAGGGGTCCAAGGCCAAGAATGCTAGCCTGACGTGGTCCTACTCAGATTCTAGTCAGAATGTGAGTCTGAAACCGCTCCATTGGGCTGTGATTGTGGGGCGTGTTCCAACCGAACCAGGTAAGAAAATTCCTCTGCATTCATTGGATAGACCTACAACCAATCAGAGCAACGGAACTCAACATTGTGTATCGTCTCCATAGCAACCACTCTTTGCACAATGCATTCGTTCGACTTTTAGACTTTTTTGAAGCTGGATATATCATTTGTTGCGTGTAAATATGAATATGGATAACGTTAGTGATAGTGACATGCTTGCTACAGTTGCGTTTCTAGAGATGAATCGGCGAAAACACGTTTTATTTCTCTGATTCACGGCTTTGTTCTAGCGCCGCTGGGCGCTCCCTCTCTTCAGTCTCTCTCTATCTCTCTCCACCATATAACGCTCTCTCTCTTCAGTCTCTCTCTATCTCTCTCCACCATATAACGCTCTCTCTCTTCAGTCTCTCTCTATCTCTCTCCACCATATAACGCTACTAAGGCTCCGCTATGTCTAAAACTCTGCCATTTCGTAAAGCGGTTTGTAACGCAGAAATAAAATGGATTAATGATCATTTTATTCATATAGTTTATATCTGACTTTACCGGCTGACTTCTATATTGGCCGTTGAAACAGGTGAAGCCTCTAAAACCAGCCTCTGCCACTTGAACAGCTGAGTTGCAGCCACACCATCAGCTGGTTTGAGACAGGCCGGTTGAGGATTTTAAAATGAATGTGCTGTTGATATATTCTATAACAGATGCATGGTGGAATCTACACATAGACATAATGAATCTAGCTACATGTGGCAGCCACCTGTTGTAAACAAATTCAACCCAAGCGTTCTTTGGTGATGTGGTTGATTCTGTTACTGGTGATCAGCTGTCCGACAATCTGATTGGTCCGAACAGATCCTGTTCGGGCAATAATTGCTTCTCAACGGAGCGACTCCAGACCGAACTTCCCGACCTCGAATGTTGTGGGCGGGGCTAAGTTCGGCTGGCATCCAGGCTACAAAAATGCTAGCCTGACAGGGTCATACACGGATTCTAGTCAGAATGTGAACTTCCCGACCTCGAATGTTGTGGGCGGGGCTAAGTTCGGCTGGCATCCAGGCTACAAGAATGCAGTATAGACCCCAAAGCCGGTCTACGGAAAGCCATTCCACTCCCTATTCAGCCCCATTGTACCGAATTTGGTTGCAGTTCCATCAGAGTTCCACTGGGGATGATCGCGGTCCAGTGCAAAATGAATGGGACTCTATGGAGCTAGACGGCTAAATGTGACTCTTTCGCCTGATTGTCGTTGAGAAACCTCAGATTTGATTGTAGTTTTTGCAAGTTCAACATGGGTTATAGGTCGAAAGTTGAATGAACGAGTACTTATGTCCTTTTGATTTCTTACAGGGGGAGTCGTTTTTGCCCATAACACGCTAGCATTCTGCTAATGAATGCTGATTGGTCAGTGAAGGTCTGATTACGATCGGAGAGCCAGCTTGACGGCATCCGAAGCAGAGCCAGAATGTCAGAGTGAATATTTCGGCGAGGTCTTTAAAACACATGTATTAACAGGGAGAGCACATGTATTAATAGGGAGAGCCTTACCTGTTAGCTGTGTTGTCGATGCCTCGAGAGAAAAAAGGAAGCGACTCAGAGCTTGCCGTAAAGCAGTATCTCTGGCCGTAAATGTGTATGACGTTATTGACATTTTAAAAGGCTTTTTAGAACAAAAAAGCGATTTAAAAAAAAAATCTAACACCCAGCAGTGTGTATTTTCTTAGCCTCCCCATTCGAATGCAACATTCAAATTACTAGACAAAAAATTATATCCTGAGAAAAGTGGGTTTTGAGGGGTATAGCTCCATAGAGCCCCATTCATTCTGCACTGGCCTGTGAGCGCCCCCTATATGGAACTCTGGTGGAACTGCAACCAGTTCAGAACCCGGAAGGTAGTTCTTTGATAGACCCTTTGCAAACACATGACCACGACGCCATGACGGACGGCAGAATCACCGGAAGCACAAGCTAAACTGTGTACTATACTTATATACTGTCTATGGTAGTATACGAGCGGAAAGTTTCATTCGTTTCAAATAAATAACCCTAAATAAACTAATAATAATAATAATACTATCTTCTTCTTTATGGCTTCTTCAGACATTGTTTAAATTCACCTACCCTGGTCCCTGTCTCGATCCTGCCGGTAGCTAGCTTGCCCCGCTAGCCGTTAGCCGTTAGCTGCCGTCCGGTGAGTGTAGTTAGCCAGGCTTCTGTGATAATCATCCCAATAACAATCCATGGAGCGGTGGTGGTGTGGCTATGTCTTCCAGTTACCGAAGGCTAGCTTTAGCTTACGCTTGAGCAGCAAGTTCATCTGCCTGTTGCCCCTCTGAGGCTAGTTCTTCATCTGTATACTCGGATTCGAATAAATAAGGACGACCATATAACTCAAAAGGCTCTTCTGTGTGTTGTATATCTGCTATATTCTCCATAGTTACGTTACTCCAAGCTTCTTTCCTTGTAAACAAATCTGCCCTTCACTCTTCACACACTACGCTCCGATCGGCACACTACTGTTTACCTTTTCTTGCTACAACTACTTTTTTTTAGGGGGGAATACACTTCAATACGTGACATGACATGTCCTCTGGAGGACATAGCCACACCACCGTGGATTGTTATTGGGATGATTATCACAGAAGCCTGTCTGAGTACACTCACAGGACGGCAGCTAGCAGCTAACGGCTATCAGCTAGCAGGGCAAGCTAGCTACAGGCACGTACCGTTGTTCACTGGCTGAGCCGATGCAACTCTCTAATGGATGCCTGAACGCATCCCAGCTCTGGGAAATAATTCATCACACGCTAATCCATGCAGTAAATCACGGAGTGTCTATGATCAGTATTAACCACACATAATGTAACATCTAGCCATCGTCTTATCTGTGATTATATTCGCTGTTGACCGGTGGATATTTCGACAGCTAGCTGGTTGGCTAACCGGGGTAGGAGCTCCGCAGACCCGCATTTAATTCAGTTGTTTGGCCTTTTTGAAGCTAGTTTCCGTGCCATGTCATCTTTAATTTAACCAATATTTATATATATATATATGTATATATATATATATATATATATATATATATATATATATATATATATATATATATATATAATATTGCGTTTAACTTTACATAACTATCAAGATAACATTATGTGTATTTGTATGTGATATAGGCCTAATACTTTCCCCTTGATAATGTAGCATATGAATTTCCATTAACACAATTCTAAAATGCACGAGAAATAAAGGCTTCTGCTATCGGTTGATAAGTCAAACTTGCCGAGAACCTAGACACCCGTTTGATTACATAGACTCATGCAGTAGCCTACCCTCGGTTACGGTCCTTACGGTCTCGTTCAGTAGCCTGGTTCGCGGTCTCCTTGTGACAGCCTAGCCTAGCTACCATGTAGCAACATTCACTTCTCTAACATTTAACTTAACATAAACCAAAATAACATGACGTGTATTTGTATGTGATGTACTGTACTTCCCCATCGATAATGTGTGAATTGCCGTGAACACAATCCTCTAAGATGCACCAGAAACAAGGCTTGGTTAATAACTCAAACTTGCCGAGAACCAAGACACCGTTTGATTACATTAGAGTCGAGCGGGCCGACCGGTTGCACGGTTACATTAGAGTCGAGCGGGCCGACCGGTTGCACGGTTACATTAGACTCGAGCGGCCGGCCAGTTGCACGGTTACATTAGACTCGAGCGGGCCGGCCGGTTGCACGGTTACATTAGACTCGAGCGGCCGGCAGGTTGCACGGTTACATTAGACTCCAGCGGCCGGCAGGTTGCACGGTTACATTCGGTCTCGTTCGGCATAGGGTCAGGGCATTAGTAGCTCATTTCCTGATTGATTCTACCACCACCACTCCAGTGGAGGCGCTAATGAGCTAGATTACAACACACAGTAGCAGAAGAATACCAGCTACACAACGGCCAACCATTGACATATATTTAATGTCAACGGCACGAATGAAGTGAAAGGAAAAAAAACAGGAGTGAGTCGGTTCATTGACGTATGGCACTCGATTCTCCCGGCTCAGTGACACGAGTCGGGTTAATTAACCGGCTCTTCGGTCAGTTCGTCAACACTACTGACAATGCGCGCAAGATGGCGGCAGCAACAGTCGAGAAATTGCGTTGCTAAACTTTTAAATGTTTTTCTCACCTTCAAAGTGGAATTTATTTGAAGCAAACAGCTTGTGACTCTCATTGACCATTTTCTGAACGTCTATGTTTTACATTTGCTGCAAAACCAACAACTGGGACTAGCTAACGGGAGTCTAGCTAGTTAACGCTGACAACGAAGACGAACAAGTTAACGGGAGTCACACTAGCTAGCTAACTCGGACAACAACGAAGACGAACAAGCTAACTGACAACAACAAAGACTAACACTACAAAGAGCTCAACGATGGCGGATAAAAGAACAAGAGACCAAGGTAAAAAGAACAAGTTGTTCACATTCTCCTTAAACAAAAACTCGACAGAGGACGTCATGGAAGTTGTGAAAGCTGGAGATATGCACTCGTATACTAACACTGACCCAGACGTAACTCCACTCCCAGACTCAGCGCCAAGTACACCTGCTACAAAATAAGGGAAAACGGAGCCCACTCTCTCTGAGATGCAAGATAATATTGTAAGGCTTGTGGCCGAAAAAATTAAAGAAAATGCCGACCGTCTCGCAATACTGATTTAAGAAGAATACTGATACAATTGAGGATTTGAAGAAAACTTCAGAATTTCTTTTCCAAGAAGTACGTGACGCGAAAAAAGACATTACAATGGTCAAACAAGTCAGTGATGAGCATCAAAAGAGAATAACCGAAATAGAAGATAAGATGAACGATGGAACGTTACCACCGCAGATGGAATCTGCGGCTATATGGCCTACCAGAGCAAGAGGGGGAGGATGTGAAGCAGCGGGTTGTGGACATCTGTAGCACAATCCTACCAAACGCCGGAGAAGATCTACGCTTCCACATTGACGTGAGCCACATAATTGGAAGGAGAGATGGTGGTAAAACTAGGCCAGTGATAACAAGATTTACATCCCGGTCGACGAAAGAAATGCTGTGGAAATGTGCAAAGGAGTCGGAGTTCCTCAAGATAAAGAAGCTGAAATTTGGAGAAGATTTGACCACAAAAGACAAGGAAGCACGCAACAAACTTTGGCCACGGATTGAAGAGCCACGCAAGCAGGGGAAAAAAGCCTTTGTCGGAGCCAGAGCCTTCGTTGATGGTAAAGAAATCAGAGTGTAATAGTTGATGGAAAATAAACTCCACACAACTGGGCTGGAAACAAATATGAAAAGTTACATTTATGCTTTGTTGAAAGCTTAGTTTTAAAGTTCAGATCTAATTTAAAATAAAAATTAAATAAATAGTGTTCTGAAGTAATTGAAATATTGAGTTTCCATTTTTAAGGCACGTTCATCCCAAAACATTTTCCTCAATGTTAGAAAAACACAGTCTCAGGGGTCAGATGTATCTAATCTTATGCCTGTTTGTTGTAATTTATTAATATTCAAAAGGTGAAGAAAAGCATTTTGCACACTGTCCATACGAGAACAGGTAAAGAGGAAGGCTATTTTTTTATTTTGTAAGAGTCTCAAGGCAGATTTTTATTTTCTTCAAGAAACACATGCCTTAGTTTCAGATTAAAATTTTTGGAAAAGTCAATGGGGAGATAACATATGGATGGCTTATGGTAATAGTAATTCTGCTGGTGTAGCTATTCTGAAAGGATCCTTTCAGGGAAAAATACTTAAAACAGTTGCTCATGATTCTGGAAGGTGGATTATTTTAGTTTGTGAATTTATGGATGATATTTTCATTCTGGGTAACATATATGTATATAATAACAGCCTAAGAAACACAATTTTATTTGAGGAATTTGAAAATGAAATCTATACTTTACTGAATACCTTCATAAATGCTAAATTACTGTTTGGAGGGGATTGGAATAGTATTAGCAATCCCACAAAAGATTGTCACCCTCAAAGATCTTTAAAAGGCACTTATGGAGAATTTAATAACCTATGCTTACATCTTAATTGCTGTGACATCTGGAGAGTAAATAATCCTGATCAAATCCAGTTCACTTGGAATAACAAAGATCTATTAATTAGATCCAGAATTGACTTTTGGCTTATATCAAATGAACTCATAGGTAAAGTAAAAGAAGTCAAAATACAACCTTCAATCTTCACTGATCACAAAATTATATTTTTAACCTTGCATACAAAGAACCAGTTAATTAGATGTAATCCAAATTTCTGGAAATTGAATAACACACTTTTATGTGATAAAATCTTTAAAGAAAAAGCAAAGGAAATTATTAATGAAAATTGGAGGAAAGCTCAAGAAGAAAAAATGTATGGTCAACACTGGGAATATGCAAAATTTCAAATTCGGAATATGGCAATTAAAAGGGGTAAAGAATTAGCAAAAGAGAAACGATTTGAACAAGACAGAATACTTAACAATATCATTTCTATTTATGAAAAAGACAATATGTCTCAAACAGATATCAATAAGTTAACCGAATTACAATCTGAGATGGAAAATGTGTACCAATACTTAGCACGGGGGGCTTTTATCAGGTCTAGACGGCGATGGATGGAACATGGTGAAAGAAACACTAAATATTTTCATAGTCTGGAAAAAACAAATGCCAGTCTTAATAATATACATAAACTTAAGGTTAAAGAGTAGATATCAGAAAATCCCCCTGAAATTTAGAATTTTGTGGAAAACTTTTATAAAAAATTATTTTCTGAGCAAAATGGCAGTTTTAACACATCTAATGTTTTCATCTCTATAGCAAATGAGGCACGACGTATTGACCAAACTCAAAAAGATTTCTGTGATCAAGCGCTGTCACTCTATGAATTAAAAAAGAATATTGGTAAACTGAAAGATAATAAAGCCCCTGGTAATGATGGCCTTACTGGTGAATTTTACAAGGTTACTTCACGTCTTCAGAGAAGCTATAGACGTTGGCAAACTTCCACCAACTATGTGTCAGGGTATAATTACCTTGATACCTAAACCTAATAAAGACAAACTTGTGCTGGATAACTGGAGACCCATAACCCTAATTAATAATGATACAAAATTATTCTCTCACATTTTTGCACAAAGACTCAAGGCATGTCTAGACACAGTTATAGATGACTGCCAGTCTGGATTTATGCAAGGAAGGCATATCAGTAACAATATTCGTTTGATTTTAGATTTGATTGACTATAAGGATTACATAACAGACAACAGCTAAATTTTATTCATAGACATATATAAAGCCTTTGATACTGTAAAGCATAGTATTTTATTTGATGTGTTAGATTTTTTTGGTTTTGGTCAATACTTCAAAAGAGCAATACAAACTTTGTATAGTGACTGCAATAGCTCAGTTAAACTTCCGTGGGGAACAACTCATAGATTCAACATATCCCGTGGTATAAAACAAGGAGATCCTGCGGCCCCATTTTTGTTTCTCTTAGTAATGCAAGTGATGGCCCTACAATGACAACTTTCAAGGCATTAACGTTGTAGGGAAAGAAATAAATTGTTGCCAGCTAGCTGATGATACAGCCATTTTCTTAAAAGATGAATTTCAGGTTAAAAAAGTTATTGATTGTCTTAATGTGTTCTCTAAAATTTCAGGATTAGTGTTAAATATAAAAAAATGTACCCTTTTTCCACTCAAAGAGAGCAACATACATACAACATAATTTGAGGGTATTCCTGTTAAAGAGGAAGTAACATACTTAGGAATTAATATCTGTAAAAAAATCAGACAGACAGGATGAATTCCAACTTTCAACCTCTCATTCCAAAAGTCAAAAATAAATTTGATAGATTGCTCATGAGAGATTTATCACTCAAAGGTCGGGTACTTTTATCCAAAACTGAAGGATTATCCAGATTAGTTTATCCAGCCAAAGTCTTAGATGTTCACCTTTCATTAAGAAAATAGATTCTGCATTATTCAATTTCATATGGAAAAATAAGCCTCACTATTTAAATAAAAATACTTTATGTAATCCGTACAATCAAGGAGGTTTGAATGTTCTTGATTTACATACATCTAATATAGTTTTCAAGGTGAACTGGATTAAACGTTATATAAAAAATAAAGATAAAATGTGGTATTTTATTCCAAACTTTATTTTTCAAAAGGTTGGTGGTATTGAATTTTTACTAAAGTGCAATTTTGATATTGATAAAATCCCTGTTCAGCTATCTAACTTTCATAAGCAAGCTCTTTTATGTTGGCTTCTTATTTATAAACACAATTTTTCACCCCACAAACATGTGATATGGAATAACAAAGATGTAAAGTATAAGAACAAGTCAATATTTTATCCCAATTGGTTCCAACACAACATTTTATTGATTTCCCAGCTGATTAATGACAATGGTCACTTACTTACATATTCAGAATTCTTAATGAAGTTTAATATTCCAATAATTGCAAGAGAATATAGCATAGTGTTTGATGCTATACCCACGGGTTATATAAGACTGCTGCAGAGTAGTAATGTGTCAAATGACCAGTCAACTTTTAGAACAGATGTCTTATTAAATGGCATTGACATAAAGGATAAAAAATGCAATAATAGATATTTTAGACATTTGACACATTGCCCCACAGTTGCTCGATGCAAACATTATTGGAATAATCACTTTAGGAATATCAATTGGAATTTGATTTGGATCTATTATAATAAATATGTTGTTAGTAATAAAGTTAAGGAAGTATTTTTCAAAATTGTCCATTGCATCTACCCAACAAATCAAATTTTAAAGAAATATAAACCTGAACTTTCTGAATCCTGCACATTTTGTGGTGTTTTCACAGAGACGATTGCACATTTGTTTTGTGAATGTTTTTATGTCAGATTGTTCTGGATTGATGTGGAGGATGTATTTTATGTATTGTGTGGTTCTAAGATAAAATTACAAAGTAGTGACATTATTTTTTACTATGAAGGAAATGATTTGAATAAATGCCATATTTTCATTTTAAATCTTTAAATTTTATTGGGGAAATTTGATATCCATAAATGTAAATGGTCTAAAAGCAAACCAAATATTCACCAATTTAAAAATGACATGAAATTATATTTTGAAACTTTAAAAGGACTGACGTATAAGAAAGCCATCCGGACTCTTAACATCTATAATGCCTTTCAACCTCTTTGATGTAAACTCCATGCTCCCCCTTTTCTATGTTTGTATGTATGTTTGTATGTTTTCTGTATTGGAAAAAAAAAAAATCTTTTCTGACAATGCAAGATGTTCATTACTCTCCTAACGTTATGTTACTGTTACTACTATTACAAGGACGTCAGATGGCCGATGTTGTGCAGCAGCAGAAGATCTCCCAGCTGCCCAGAATTATCTCCCCTTCACTTTTTTTTGTTGTTTTGGTGCCTAACCCCTCTTTTCTAGGGTTAATTTAGCTAACTGTAAAGACAGCTAAACGCGAAGGGGGGAGAAATTCGGCAGGTAGGACACGTAACGTTACGGATGGCCGCTGTTCTGACTCTGGTGCCTGGGTCTGATTATGGTCTGGCCATCAGTTCATTAAACTGCTGTAAGCGCCGTTAGCGCTGGAATTAAATGCTGGCCAGGTTTGGATTGCTATAATAATAGTGGCTGCTGCTAGCTGGCTGGGGGCTAACTTTAACTATATGTCCCGGGGCTGTTGTCAGCTGTCATCCCGACTGAAGTCTATTAGCGCTGCGGAAGTGAGGCAAACAGACCGGGGTGTGCTAGCTAGCTGGCTAAGTTAGCAATATATTTGTCTTCTTTTGACATGGGACGTTCATCAGTAACGTTAGCTGTATAGATATACAGCTAACATTACTGATGAAGTTAATTCGTGGGTTAGCCCAGTTCTTTTAACCGTTGTCAAAATAATCATACTAAAAATATCTTTATGAGCGTGTTGAACGATGTCATAACCTTAAAATGTTACCCACCTAGCATTAGCTTCTTCTCAACCAACACATAGTAGCAGCCTAACGTTAAAGCTATAGTTCGTAGTTCCTGTCACCCCCATGAGGAATTCTAAGTAATGACAACAACACTGTCGGCGGGTCCACATGATACAGCCTTTCGTGATACAGCATGCGCCCCCACCCCTCCTCCACGCAGTTGCTAGTAGCCAAAGAGAACACGGAGGATTAAAAAAACATGATGGACTCTTCAGAAAAGGTAATTATTTACTCACTTAAGCTTCTGCGCGGGAAATTACCCGGGCGACACAATCTTCTGAACATAGCCAAACTGAGAAATACAGTGAGTTGTGTGGAGCTGATAGTCTTAATTAGCTTTGTAGCAACTCATTTGGCAATGGCTTGAATGTAACTGACGTTCAATAATATCAAAAAGATATGCACTAAAGCTTTAAGCTGTATCGATTGATATTGAAATCAATCAATATCAATAAATAAGGTCTCTGCTGTATTACTGTGTTGGAAAGTGGCATGTAATCAATGAAAACATTATGCCATGTGCAGTGTTTCCCACATATTAGAAAGAAATTTGTGGCGGGGCAGGGGGGTGTCGCTGTTGGATGCTGTCCTCCTCTCCTACTTCAATACCTAACGAATTTATCTCTTTATCTCCCTGACCCTGTCTTTCACTGGTTGAAGCCTGAAAATATCGTAAACAAATTAATAACATAACTAATAACACTGGTCGGACTGGAGGGTTGTCGAGGTCAAAACACTATATGTAGCAGCTGTGAATCAAATAAACTTATTATAAATAATGTTATGTCATTTTTTTACTCTAACACTGAATGTTTGCTGCTTCAATCCAGAGGAGTATTGAACAGTATTTTCCGCGACTGAAAAAGGCACGTGTCTGGATGAGGACCAGCCTGAACTGGAGGTATCAGTTGAAACAGAGCTTTCCGACCAGTGTAATTAGTTAATGTTATTAATTTGTTTACAATATTTTCAGGCTTCAACCAGTGCTCAAGCAGAAAGACGTGGTCAGGGAGAGAAAGAGATTTGTTAGGCATTGAAGAAAGAGTGGGACTGAGGAGGACACCCTGTTGGATGCTGTCCTCCTACACACACACACACACACACACACACACACACACACACACACACACACACACACACACACACACGGTCTGACAGGGCGACATGGGGCGACCCCCACAAATTGCTTTCTAATCTGTGGGAAACACTGGATACATTTAGGATTTTTAGGTTATCAAGGAATTGATTTTGTTCATTTAGATTTAGACATTCACTGGAGTATATTTTCATAAAAGCTTTTGAATGCAATCTTTATTTCTACGTGGTCACTAATAGTATTGTCACTAATAGTATTATTTATCGTTCTCTAAAACGCTGATAGCCCTCTCTGATTCCTGTTGCTGTATACGCCATGCTAAAAGTCTACCTGTCTTCTCCCCTTGATCGTAATATGACTGCTTAAAGGTCCAGTGTGTAACATGTTTAGTTGTTCATTATCAAAATCTGTGTTACCCATTCACAAACTTGTCTTTTTCATGAATATTTACCATCAGTTCCAAATATTCCTTTTGGCTTAAAATTTTACATTTGCATTCGTATGAACTGGGGTAGACGCTCCATATTCATGTGCCATCTTGAAATACGTTACCGGTATGGACATACAGGACATACTGCTTAGCCTTTTGCGTTTTCGCTGTCAAATGATAAACTTACAGGTGCTGCTAATGCTGCTAATGGGTATCATAGCTTCCCGTCCCCGGCAAGTTTGAAGAAGGAAACATGGAGGACAACACGTATTCAAAATCCAAATTTCAGGAACAGGAGTCGTCTTCTTTGCCCAGAAAAAGAAAAAGAATATTGAAAAGAGCAAGAGCTGGGCTTTTTGAAGAGTGAAGGCTACCGTAGCTGTAATACGTACTTTGAACTGCATGGTGGGAGAGAGTTGATTGCGATATATGATCTCAACGCTAGATGGGAGAAATTCCTACACATGGGACCTTTTAAGTCTCAGTCCGAGCCCGTGCACTTTGTGTCCGAGCCTGGCCCGGCCAGACACATTAACTGTAATTATGAGCCCGAGCCCAATTTTAAACTCGACAATTTTTTAATAAGTGGGCTGACGTTCTCAACTACAATTCCGAGTTGTTTGAACTGCAGAAATCTGTTTAGAAGGGAAGGGAAAAGTAAAAAAAGAGGACATTATATTATTATTGGTTTATTTAAATAAAGTTGAGTGTGGCGTGCAACAATTTCTTGAAGAACTAGATTTAAAACCCTTTAAAATGTAGCTAAATGACCATCCAAATCAAGACTACATAAAATGTAGGCTCTAACACGACAGTGATGAAATATTCAGCTGTGATAAGGTTATGTGTACCCGCCATATAACGCCGCGGCTTGCCAGTCTTGTGTGTGGGATTTAGTGACTGTCGGGGCGGACGGATCATGCTCCAGCTGTGGGCTGCGCACTGGATCCCAGGTGTCCTCCTGTGTCAGGGAGTGGCACAGTAGCTCCAGCGATCAGGGTTACAACAATATGTTTATCCAATAAAATGATCAATTTTAGGAGGAGGCTGTGTTCACTTTCAGTGAGTGCCCATCCTAACTAACACATTTTGTAAGAAGGCACAAATAAAACGCTGATCAGCATTAAGCAGATTCACTTCCCAAAAGTTGTTGTTCTACATCAATCCACGCCGCCCTTAATTTACTTTTATATTGTACATCTTTGCCCATTTTTAATGACTTGTCTTTTTTTTTCTTGTCTCTGCTGTGCTACTCTTTCCAATCCTCCCCTCTATTTCCTCTCTTTGAATAAAAGACCCATCCCTCAGTGCCTGGCAACCATCCTGAGCACACATTCATGTGCTGAAAGAGTTGGACTAGGCCAGCTGACACTGCTGAGACCACACATCAGGCATCATGGGAGAGTAGGGACAATAGAAAGGGGAAATGGAGAAAGTAACCAGAGGTTCATTGCTTGAGGTGTGTGTGTGTGTGTGTGTGTGTGTGTGTGTGTGTGTGTGTGTGTGTGTGTGTGTGTGTGTGTGTGTGTGTGTGTGTGTGTGTGTGTGTGTTTGTTTGTTTGTTTGTTTTCTGGTGCCTTCGGGGTTTAAATAACTGGATCCAAAAATCCCCAGCAACATAAGTTGAAAAATTGAGACGTAGGGATTCCAAATTGCTGTACCACATCCTCAAGGGAGTTCAATATGCCACCGAGATATAGCTCCCCCAGTTTGAAAATTCCGTTTTCCAAACAATTCCTCCAAAAAAGGGGTGATCTACCAATACATAACTTTGGATTTCGCCAAACACTTAATGAGGAATTTAGATATAGATCCAGTTAAACAGCTGGGCCACTTTGGTCCAAACGGCATTTAAGTGAGAAATTATCGGATGTGTTTTTGCTTCACCATACAGTTTAACCGACAGGCTTTGTAAAAGCGATAATGGGGCAAGAACAGATTGCTCAATACAATACCAGGGTGGGGCTTTCTCAGTAGCAAGTGACCAGTGGGCCAGATGCCTTAAAGGTCCCATGGATCAATATTTCACTTTTATGATGTTTTTTAACATTAATATGCATTCCCCCAGCCTGCCTATGGTCCCCCAGTGGCTAGAAATGGCGATAGGTGTAAACCGAGCCCTAGGTATCCTGCTCTGCCTTTGAGAAAATGAAAGCGCAGATGGGCCAATCTGGAATCTTGCTCCTTATGAGGTCATAAGGAGCAAGGTTACCACCCCTTTCTCTGCTTTGCCCGCCCAGAGAATTTGGCCCACCCATGAGAAAGAGACATGGCTTTCAAACGAGCAAAGTGGCAGTTGGTCAAGGCCACACCCCCACTCTCCACCTCCGCCCCTCCCTCTCCTCCTCAATAGCTACAGACTCAGAAATGGCACATCCTAAGGAAAGCTCATTGTGGGACTGGCTCTAGTGGCTGTAATTCTGCACCAAGGCTGAATTTCGGGAAAGAGACTTCAGATACAGTATTAGGGGACCACTAAGGTCTATATAAAAGCATCCAAAGAGCACCATGTCATGCAACCTTTTAAGTTAAAGGCATAGTAATAATACAACCTCTTTGGTAGACCCAAACCTCCTCTATCAAATGGTCTTTATAATTTATTAAAATGTAGCAGAGTTTTTTTTTTTTTTTTTACCATTTCATATACATGTCCTTGTTATCCTGTCAACCAATTTAAAATATGACAGGGGATGCCCCAGAGGAAGAAATTGGATGAGGTAGTTTTATTATTTTATTAAATAATGGATCAAATTAACTTTAACTAAGTCTTTTAACTGGGGAGGGAATAAGATAGGGAAGATAGCCACAATACCTTGCTTTGGCCACTGAAATGCACCTGATTGGAAGGCGGGAACAGGGCACTGAGCTGTTAAAGGTAACTCTTCTGACTTGGACCAATTTAACCTCGAAAATTTCAGGAGAGTCAATGATCCGGAGTAGATAGGGTATTGATTGGCTAGGTTCGGAAACAGAAAGTGATATATCATCCACATAAAGCATACGTTTGTGCACTACACCTCTTACCATAACCCCTGGGAAGTTAGTATCCCCCCTTATGGCTGCTGCCAAAGGCTCTATGGCTAAACAAAACAACAAAGGAGAAAGAGGTGTGCCAAATAAGAGCAAAATATTCAGTTTGCACCACAGCCTCTGGGTGCTTATACAGCACCTTAATCCACTTTTTAAAATATAGCCCCATTCATCCATTTCAAACGCCTTTTCAGCTTTGAGGAAAATAGCAGCTATTGGGGATTGTCTATCAGCTACAGACCATGCAATTTTAATGAAATGCATCATATATTCTGACAAGCTACGCCCCCAAATAATCAGGTTCTGATCAGGATGAACTAGATTATCTTATCTATTTGCTATATTTTTTGAAATAATCTTAATGTCTAACTGCATTAGGGAAATTAGGCCTTTTATCTTTCTTAGGAACCAAAGTTATCAAAGCCTGCCTAAATGTCGGTGGCAGTGTGCCCTTCTCCAGTGCCTCTCTATATACCTCTAACAGAAGTGGAGCCAGTTTAGTTGCAAAACTCTTAAAAAATTCTGCTGTGAAGTAGAGCTAGGCAATATATCGATATTACATGTATATCGATATTGTGATATGAGACTAGAAATCGTCTTAGATTTTGGATATTGTAATATGGCATAAGTGTTGTCTTTTCCTGGTTTTAAAGGCTGCATTACAGTAAAGTGATGTTATTTTCTGAACTTACCAGACTGTTGTAACTGTTCTATTATTTGACTTTACCCACTTAGTCATTATATCCACATTACTGATGATTATTTATCACAAATCTCATTGTGTAAATATTTTGTGAAAGCACCAATAGTCAACACTACAATATCGTTGCGGTATCGATATCGAGGTATTTGGTCAAAAATATTGTGATATTTGATTTTCTCCATATCGCCCAGCCCTACTGTGAAGCCATCAGGCCCTGGGGCCTTACCCACAGGTAGGGCCCCTGTTATATCTTTAATTTTCTCTATAGTCAAATCTGCATCAAGGATTTCTCTTTGCTCTTCTATCGGTTTGGGAAGCCCTAGTGGCTCTATGAAGGAACACATTTCTTCATCAGTAAAGGTAGATAATGACCTATAGATATCCATGTAAAATTATTGTAAACTCTTGTTAATATCTACAGTTGCTGTAAAAACATCTCCAGAATTGGATCTAACAGTAGAAATTGTGGAAGCTGATTCTCTCGGTTTTATGTGTCTAATGATTAATTTTTCCTACTCTTTCTCCTTTCTCCTATCAGTTTTTAAAATTTGGATCATGCAATAAGGCAGACATACTTGGTTAATTTGGGAAATTGTAAATTGTAAAGATTAACAAAGAATTAGTTAACAGCATTTACTATCTAACTGGGATGTTTTGGGAACGATTTAGCTATGGACAAAATACACACGGCGATTACGTTTAATCATGTATCTATCTAATATGAATTACTTACGTTACTGAATTTGTATATTTGTTTAGTTCATTGCATTTTATTTAATATTGTATGTGGCATTTTCTTTTGCGGGGTGCAACCAGAGCTTACTGCGCCCAAGACAATTGTGATTGGATTAAAGAAATGCAAACAACCCAGAGAGTTTTGGTCTCTCCTAACCTGGAATTTATGTGCGGAGGAGCCAGACCTTTCTCCACAGTGCTGTGGAGTTCTGTCAATGCGAGACAATGTGCAACTTAGTCTGGCTCAACGAATGTACGTTGCATCCTCATGTATTACACAAACTCTGCACTCTCTGTACTCTGCAATGTGCACACAAGTTCTGTCAGAGGAATTCTTTGGAAAAATGTACTTTTTTCTTCTTTTGCTCTTTTCTAGGTCTGTACGGTCTTCCAAAGAGGAATGGTAAATTGAAGGACATCAGCCACTTTGATGCGGCATTCTTCGGAGTCCACCCCAAACAGGCCAACACCATGGACCCCCAGCTCCGTCTCATGCTGGAGATTGCCTACGAGTCTATCGTAGATGCTGGTGAGAAATATGGCAAGCTTCAAAAAAGCTTTAGTACTGAATATCAATCGACAGTTATATAAGTGAAAGTAATTAGGAAAGTTGGGAAAGCAATACAGTAAAAGTTGCTGGACTGAAGTGTGACTGACTTGCCTTTTGTGTTTTCTCTGTTAACTTTTTTTCAAGTCTGTGAGTCTGTTATTTTAAAAAAAAAAAAAAAATAAAAAAAAAAAAAAGAAAAAAAAAAAAAAGAAAAAAATTAAAAAAAAAAAAAAATATTATAATGCAGGACTGAAAAAAAAAAAAAAAGAGGACTACACCCAGCCACACTGCGTGGCAGTAAGACTGGCGTCTACATCGGAGTTAGTGGCTCGGAGGCTGGCGAAGCGTTTAGCAAAGATCCAGAGGAGCTCCTTGGCTACAGCATGACTGGCTGCCAGCGTGCCATGTTGGCCAACAGACTCTCCTACTTCTTTGACTTCAGCGGTATGCACACACAGCCAGCTTTAACATCAGTTTAATTATTTGTCCAAACTCTGAGATGGAGTCCCGTTAATTCAAGTGGATGATGCTCATCCAGCACATGTCAAATAAGCCCTATCTCTTCCTGGTTTGCTTCCATGTTGTGCATTACTATTTTCGTCTCATCCCAGACTTAACACTGACATTACATCATACACATGAAAAATTGCTTTAAGGTGTCTCTTAACTTAACTGGACTACTTTATATCTGGTATTCTCCTTGTGTCAGTTGTTTTTCATTTGTGGGCCTAGAACTGATCTAAACCATGGCAATAATTTGTCTGTCAGTATAGCAGTGGTTGCTCTGCATTAGTGCACATCTGGATCCAATGCTGCTACCATGTGGCCAGATATCTTTCAGCTTAGAGCTCCTAAAATGCAAGCCACTACAAAGTTTTCATTCATCCTAGGTTTAAGCTGATCTGTCAGCCTCCCTTTCCAGTCATCACTGAATTTAGTACATTACGCATTTGATTTTTTTCACATGCCAATATTGCTGTCCTGTAATTGATTGCCAAAGTCTTTTCCCACAAACTGTTATAACTCTTTTACCACATTGTGCATTGCCAAAGTATTTTCCAACAAACTGTCATAACTCATTAACACATTGTGTTGTTCGAGCCAATGATAGATACACATATACATGGACATATAGTTACAGTTACAGATCCTGCATTTGATGGTATTTAGCCTTTTTGTGGAACTACAGGATCTTAATCAGTTTGGATGAACATAATTTACTGGTCATTGGTTCGTCTCACTTTTGTACAAGTTTGTACAAATAATCGTCTGCATGGCTGCAAAAATTCCACCAAATTTTTTGCTCTGTCTATCACTAAGTGTGTTTTCAATCAGACCTGGAAGTAGATGCAGATTGATATATTCAAAACCTTTGCTGATTTAGACTATTGTTCAGCTTTTGCAGAGACATACTGTACCCTGTTCAGTGCTGGTGCTTACTAATTTGAAGTCATTGTAATTAAGTCAACTTGAGCCCTTTCACATTTTGAATGCCCTCATGTACTCTTCAAAATCCTTTTCTGCATATGTGGTTTCTAGCTCTAATCCACCCTCCTCTTCTCTAGGCCCCAGCACTGCCATCGACACAGCCTGCTCTTCTAGCTTGCTGGCTTTAGAAAACGCCTTCCAAAGCATTCGCCAGGGCCACTGTGATGCTGCTTTGGTGGGAGGGGTCAACCTGCTGCTCAAGCCAAATACCTCGGTGCAGTTTATGAAACTGGGCATGCTCAGTCCTGAGGGGACCTGCAAGTCCTTTGACTCATCAGGTAACAGAAAGTTGGCTGGGGACAGTTCTCTTATTTTCCCTTGTTTATTGTCATCTCACCACCATCTCTTGCTATCTAATACAGACATTAAATACCTTCAGGCAGGAGTCCTCACAGTACTTGCTGTACTGGACCTCGACTAGCTGGCTGATTATTGTTTGTCATTATAATTAAAATAAATAAAAGTATTATTAAACATACATTATTTGTGTATAAAACTGACAAAAATAAATAGCATTTTCTGCTTTTTGGCACTACAAGAAAGAATTCTGCTTTAGCCTTTGAAATATTGTACAGCACTCTTAAGCAAATTTCTATATAAAGCAGCAGTGTTCTCATTAGCACATCATTTATCTTAAAGCTTGTTTCTCTTTCATCATTATTTGCTTATAAGCTTATTCATATTGATGTAATTGTGTATTATTTACACTTGTTGATACACTCTGTGTTCGTGTACCAATATAACATTTTTATTTTTGTCATTTTCTTGGCCAGGAAATGGATACTGCCGTTCTGAGGCAGCAGTGGCAGTGCTGCTGACCAAGCGGTCTGTGGCTAAAAGGGTCTATGCCACAGTGGTCAATGCTGGCAACAACACAGATGGATACAAAGAGCAGGGTGAGGAGGCACACACAGCCTATTAACTCCAAACTCATGCAGTGACACTGCATCCAGTATAAGTTTTTCACTGAACTTCTAATGATAATCAAGTAAGATGGCAGATGATAGGGGTGTCAGGATTTCGATTTTAAATCGAAAATTGATCGAAATGAGCTTTTGATTTCGACTATCGAAACATTTTGCCTTTCCTGTGAGTTATGAGATATGTAAACAAACAACTAAGGTAAATCCTGTGGGCACTGACAGGACTTCATGGTGCCCTAAGGTACACATTGTAAAAAATAAACTAATGGTGCATTCATTTGCTCCCATAAATGTTGCAAAGTACCATTATGCTATCTAGTAGCTTTCAGGATGAACAGTTTTTATTTATTTTTTAAACAACATACAAAACATACAACAACAAAATTCCTGGACCTTATCACAGGACCATTGGACATGAAGTAATTGGCCGTCCTCTGTCTTACATTTACAACAATTTGGTGTCTTTCAGACCAATTCTAAACAATCTGGAGGGAGTCCAATAGAAGCGATGCATAATCTTGAACTGAATGAGGCACACCCTCGCATCGTGTAACATAGTTTTAATATTCCTACAGATTCTGTCCCACTCCTCATCATCCAGTGTAATATTCAGATCCCTTTCCCATGTCTTCTTCAGAGCTGACCAGGCTCCGTCCCCTAGGTTCTGCATAAGCATAGAATAATACCCAGCAGCCTCATTACCTTTTCCATATTTCAACACCTTATCTAAACATTGTGGTGCCTTCAGTGCTGAAAGACTGGATCCAAAAATTCCCACCAACAGATGGCAAAGTTGCAAATATCTGAAAAAAATTTAGACCTAGGGATTCCAAATTGCCGTACCACATCCTCAAAGGATTTTAATATGCCACCAAGATACAGATTCACCAGTGAGACAATTCCCTTTTCCAACCAGTCCCTCCAAAAAATGGGAGATCTACCAATACATACTGTAACTATTATGGTTATGGTTTTCTTTAGTTTTCTCAGGTGCAATCATTCCCATGGGGTGGCTCAGCTGCTTTGACCTACTGTTTGCAATAAGGGATTATTACAAACATTCAGGTGCACTCAAGATGGGTTTTACCTCCATATTAGTCTGCCTCAATGGATGTACATTGCTGGGATAAAGCCTGATATCCAGTGGTCTCTCGCACGCTAGATGTCCACCCCCTCCCGTATATCCGCTTTCTATTTTGCAAGGGAAGTAGCTGCATCCAGGGCTTAGCCACAGTACGGTTGAGATTTTTCTTTTTTTTTAAATACAAACAAGCCAGAGTGTTACCAGAGTGTTTTTTTTTAAAGGTCCCATGGCATGAAAATTTCACTTTATGAGGTTTTTTAACATTAATGAGTTCTATGAGGTTTTCTAACATTAATATGATTTCCCCTAGCCTGCCTATGGTCCCCCAGTGGCTAGAAATGACGATAGTTGTAAACCAAGCCCTGGGTATCCTACTCTGCCTTTTGAGAAAATGAAAGTTCAGATGGTCCGATCTGGAATCTGCTCCTTATGTGGTCATAAGGAGCAAGGTTACCTCCCCTTTCTCGGCTTTGCCCACCCAGAGAATGTGGCCCACCCATGAGAAAGAGAGAGACATAATGGCTTGCAAACAAGCGAAGTGGCAGTTGGTCAAGGCCACACACCCACCCTCCACCTTGCCCCCCCATCTCTCCTCCTCAATAGCATTTAAAGCTACAGACACAGAAATGGCACGTCCTGAGGAAAGCTCATTGTGGGACTGGCTCTAGTGGTTGTAATTCTGCACCAAGGCTGAATTTCGGGAAAGAGACTTGAGATACAGGCCTATATATAAGGCCTATATAAAAGCATCCAAAAGGCAGCATGTCATAGGACCTTTAACATCAAGGTAAAGGGTTTATTGGGTTACATCTCAGAAACTGCAATCAAAAAATGAAATGCCATTGTGAATGTGATGTGAATGTGTGAGAACAGTAGCAGTTACCCAGCAGTTACGGTATGGTGTAGCATACTTGTCCTGACACATTCCTCTTGGTCCCTCAGGTGTAACGTTTCCTTCAGGTGAGATGCAGCAAAGGCTTGTTCGTTCTCTTTACCAGGAGGCAAATATAACTCCTGAGCAGGTGGAATACATTGAAGCCCACGGCACGGGAACGAAGGTCAGTGCAGTCTAGTCTAGTTTCTTAATCACACTTTTAGCTTTCAGTGCCGGTGTTTGCATAACAAGATAGATAATTGATTAGAAAATGAAAAAGTGACCTTTTCACACACCCTTCTATTGTTACTTACAAGAAGGGTTTACCTTTGTAGCATCTCTGGTCTCTATGTGCAGGTTGGTGACCCACAGGAAGTAAATGGCATTGTCAGCGTGTTCTGTCAATCAAAGCGAGAGCCTCTGCTCATTGGCTCCACCAAGTCCAACATGGGCCATCCCGAACCGGCTTCTGGTCTGGCTGCCCTGGCGAAGGTGAGTGTCAGCACTCCAGTTATTGGCTGCTCAGAAGATTCAAAACGGCAAGAACCTTTTTACATTTTAGTTTTAATTGCAAGTTTTTATTGATTTGTTCAGACCACGTCTGGATCAAAGTGTTGTCTAATTTGTATCCCATTTGCTCACCTGCTTTATGCAAAAGTGTTCAATCCATGCACTTTCACTCATACCAAATGAGTGAAAGTTGAAAATATAAGGACTGAAACAGCTGGTCTGATTATTTTTTTCTATTTTTTTAAGAGAGGAATTTACCAATTTTTACAATGTAAAATTGGCTCATTCGCAATGTTACATTCAGTTTATTAAGCAAATTTATTTTCTAAAGAAAGGAAGCTGGGCATCTTCGACACCAAATCAACTAAAGATTGATAACGAGCTATTTTAGTTATTTCCGCCTTACTAAAACTCTGCTCTGTATCTTATCTGTTTTTACTTTATTGGTTGTTTTTCCATCCTACACGTAGGTGTTGCTTTCTTTGGAGCGAGGATTTTGGGCTCCCAACCTGCACTATAACTCTCCTAACCCTGACATTCCAGCCTTGACCGATGGTCGGGTTCAAGTTGTTGACCGGCCTATTCCCATCCGAGGTGGCATTGTCGGCATCAACTCCTTTGGATTTGGAGGTTCAAATGTTCACGTGATCCTTCGTCCAGCTGAGAAACCAGCATACGCGAATGCATTGCCCAGGACAGTTCCAAGGGTGCTTCAGGCCTGTGGTCGTACGGAGGCCGCCGTGAAGGCCATGCTTCAAAAGGGGAAGGAACACACTGCAGATGACAGCTTCCTGTCTTTGCTGAATGAGGTGTCAGGTGTTCCTACTGCCAGCATGCCCTACCGAGGCTTTGCTTTGATTGGCTCTCAGAGTGACGTCATGGAGGTGCAGCAGGTGCAGGCCACTGCCAGGCCACTCTGGTACATCTGTTCAGGTGAGTCACCAAATGAAAAGGTGGATGAAATACAGATTTAAATGTACAATATGTAACTTTCTGCCGCTATGAGTCTCTCAACCAAGATGACGTTGGGAAGTTGCATGGAATTATGGGAGTTGTATTTTTTATTGTTAAAGGGGTGATAGAATGATTATATTGGGTATTTCACACTGTTCCTTAAGGTCTCCTAATGGGGTATGTAACATTGGTTGGGCTGAAAATGGCCTGGTTGATATTTTATTGGCCCTTATGCGTCCCTGTGTTTTGGCGATATTTGTAACAAGAGCTTTTCTTCCAAATATGGTATGCTCATGAATATTTTGATGAGCTGCGCGCTGATTGGTTGAGCAAATCCCCATACACACACATTAGAGACGCGCGCTGATTGGTTGAGGGAATCCCCATACACACACATTAGAGACGCGACAGAATATCATATTCCAGACACTGCAATGTTTCTTTACCAAATTCACTTCTAAGACTTTTTTTATGCGAGAAATCAACTATATAAAGCTCAAATATGGGCCTTTTCACGAAAATTGATGGCTAATTGCAAATCTGGTAAGACGTGTCGGACTTTAGGAGCTCCACACAGTCTGACGAGAAAGCGACCGCCTGCTGGGCTCCATACCCAGGGCAAAGTCACCCTTTGTGGATTACTGCACTACGGGGGCTCCGCGGCCGGCTGCTGGCAGAACTATAATATATTTACAGTTTGAATTTCACACTTATATCACAGCTACCCCAAGGTCTTACAAAGCTAACAGTCCGATTTGAATTTACGGCATTTTTATGAACGTGAGGAGTCTTGTTAGGAGGAGCATCTAGCTAGCTATGTGTCCCATTCAATAAAATGGGAAAATATTGCGGCTAGCTAGCTACACTTTCGGCTATAGTATATTTACAGTTTGAATTTCGTCACGCCACTTATATAACATCTACCCCAAGGTCTTATAAAGCTAACAATGGTGTCAGATTTCAATTTAATGAATTTTTGTGAACACTAGGGGTTTCGTTAGCTGCGACTGTCACTTCAATCCTATGTGTACAGATTGTGGCAAGTTAGCTTCATTTCCGGCGTAATTAAAGTATATTTACAGTTTGAATTTCGTCACGCCACTTATATAACATCTACCCCAAAGTCTTATAACGCTAACAATGGTGTCAGATTTCAATTTAATGATTTTTTGTGAACACTAGGGCTTTCGTTAGCTGCGACTGTCCCTTCAATCCTATGTGTACAGATTGCGTCTAGTTAGCTTCATTTTTGGCGTAATTAGAGTAGATTTACAGTTTGAATTTCGTCACGCCACTTATATAACCTCTACCCCAAGGTCTTATAAAGCTAACAATGGTGTCCGATTTCAATTTTATAAATTTTTGTGAATTCTAAGAGGAGGCTCTCATTGATAGAGCTCCATCCAGCCGCAGGCTCTATCAATGAGACTCACAGACAAGAGGCGTTTATTTCACCGATCGTTTGTTTAAATAACTCAACACATTATAATTACACACATTATAAGATTAACTGGAACCTATGGTAAGAGATTGCTGGCGTAACAAGCTCGTGCTCTCACTCACACACACCCAGGGGCGTAGCTCAAAATTCTGGGCCATGTAGAAAGGCATTTTCCATTGTCCCCTCCCTGCATCCACAGCTATTAATTCTAGTATCTATTTCGGCCCTCCTCACATGAGGGCCCTGGGTACTCAGTCCCCTTTTCCCCCCCAGTCCGACGCCCCTGCACACACCGGCCATTTGGCAGGAAGAGGGGAGCTGCAGGCCCTGGAGCTCTGTCCAGGCAGCGGCGTTTGGTAGTCCATTCACCCAAAAAAACTGTGACTTGTGGAGTGCCGTGGGCTGCCAGCCGTGACGGAGCTCAATCTACCTCACAGCAGGCCGGGGTCTGTGAAGGAAGGCAGGCCAGGCAGCGAGGCAGCAACACAGGCAGCACCGGCCGCTGAACTCCGACATACAGTCGGACATAATTTGCAATTAGACATCAATTGTTTTTTCTCAAAAAGTTGATTTCTCGCATAAAAAAGTCTGAGAGACGGGTGTGGGTGGGGATTGCCGGGGGAATCTCTGGGACAGCGAGGACGTTCAATGGCCGTTGTGAAGCAGCAGAACATCTCCAAGCTGCCCAGAATGATCTCCCCCTTCACTTTTCTGTAATCTTAACTATTCATTTTGGTGCTTAACCCACCTTTTGTCGGGTTTATTTAGCTAACTGTAAAGACAGCTAAACGCGAAGGGGGGAGAAATTCGTCAGGGAGGAGATTTTCAGCACGAACACTGGTAGCGCTAACGAAGACATAGCTAGGTTATGGATGGCTGCTCTTGTGACACCGTGGTAAAGTTGGTTTTATATTGGACATTGGATATTCGACACATTCGAAAAATCTATTATGCGGCTTGCCATTTTGACCTATTCATGTCAAAATACTTCTGATGAACTCCGCTAACCCCCCTACACATAACACAAAGCTTATTTAAAAAAAAAAAAAAACATCCTTTGATTTAATATTAAAAAATGCTATAAATCTATTATGTGGCTTGACCTTTTGACCTATTCATGTCAAACCACTTTTGGTGAACTCAGCTAACCCCCCTCCACATAACACAAAGCTTCTTCTTTTTATAAAAACATTCTTTGACTTTAAAATATTTTTTAATATTAAAAAATGATATAAATCTGTTATGCGGCTTGACCTTTTGACCTATTCATGTCAAACCACTTTTGGTGAACTCAGCTAACTCCCCTACACATTGCACAAAGCTTCTTTTAAAAAAAAAAAAAAAAACATCCTTTGATTTTAAAATATTTTTTAATATTAAAAATGATATAAATGTATTATGCAGCTTGACACACGCATGTCAGTCGCGGGGTAACTGAACAGCCGCCCAGCCCGCTGCAGAGAGCCGACAGGATTGAAACATGAGAAGCTTTCAGCGACTTTACATTGAAAAATCGATGCCGCCTACGTTGATGTTCAAATGAATACAGGTTGGCAGGACGGTCTGAAATGTTTTGCATGGTCTTTCGCTGTACGTTTTGTTGGTACATGTGAGATGTTCGAGTCACACACATGTCTCGTCTTCAAAAACAAGGAAATGAAACGTGTTACGTCATCCCGTTTTCACTTCCGCTTGGTCATTGGCTGTGATTGGTTGAATTCGCAGGAAACTCCGGTTATTGGTGAAGATTAAAATATATTTATAAAATGAAAGGATGTTTTTTTTTTTTTTTTTTTTTAAAGAAGCTTTGTGTTATGTGTAGGGGGTTAGCTGAATTCATCAGAAGTATTTTGACATGAATAGGTCAAAAGGTCAAGCCGCATAATAGATTTATACCATTTTATTTACATTAAAAAAGTTTTAAAAATCAAAGGATGTTTTTTTTTTTAAAAATGAGCTTTGTGTTATGTGTAGGGGGGTTAGCTGAGTTCATCAGACGTATTTTGACATGAATAGGTCAAAATGTCAAGCCGCATAATTGATTTTTCGAATGTGTCGAATATCCAATGTCCAATATAAAACCAACTTTACCACGGTGTGTTTCCCGACGCTTCATTAAACTGCCGTTAGCGTCGTTAGCACCCAGCACTGGAGTTAAGTGCTGGCCGGGTACGGATTGCTGTAATGGTAGTGGCTGGCTGCTAGCTGGATCGGGGCTAATGGTAACTAGCTATTGCTACATGTACTGGGGCTGCTGTCAGCTCTCATCCCGAATAAAGTCTCTTTGCGCCGGGAGAGTGAGGCAGACAGGCCGGGGTGTGCTACTGGCTAAATTAGCATTACATTAGTCGTCTATCTATAGGCTAACGTTAACGTTACGGGTGAACTCATTCGTGCTGCTTTTTTCCGTGGTCAAAACAATCATACTACAAATAACTTTGAGTGTGTTGAACGATGTTGTAACCCTATAATGTTATCCACCAGGCATTAGCATTAACGTTAGCGAGCTACTTGTCAACCAACACATTGTAGTAACATTAAGCTGGATCGATATTGATATATATCAATAAATAAGATCTCTGCTGTATTACTGTGTTGCAAAGTGGCATGTAATTAATCACAAAATGATGCCTTGTGGCAGAAAAAGCAGTATTATGGTTACGAGTATTCTTTTCTGTGACATTGTATGATTTACAGTTACTCTCGAACGTATCATATGGGTGCCAATGTTTTGATGGAAGTTCCGAGTAACTAGAGGGTGAAAAGTTACATGATGCCACTGACAGGCGACTAAAGGAAACTTCCCGTGTCAGAAATAAAATGATAGATTTATCTGGGTTTGACATTTGGTGAAAACATTTAGGGTAGTGTACACAACTAAAAAAAATATATAACATACGTCTGGTCTTTAGACATTTTAATGCAGAAATGTTACATATTGTAACTTTTAAGTGTGTTTTTTATATCTATAGAGCAAGATGACTCTTTTTAGTAGAAAGAACTTGCAATGAAAAAAGTTAACTGTTCAGTTAATTTTTTTTTCAATTATTAGTTCAATTATCTATCTATTATTTGTGGACATTACTGTCTGGACACAGTTTTTTGGAAAGAGTTGTTATCTTTATTATCGTGTTTATTCCTGCTCAAACAATAACTGGGACAATGGGACTGTTGATGTATTCAAATCTCCTCAGACACATTCATTTCAGTAAATGGATTAGGTGTGTGACTGTTTATTGTATTAATAGGTATGGGAACACAGTGGGCAGGTATGGGCCGCAGTCTCATGCAGCTGCCAGACTTCAGAGAGTCCATCCTGCGATCAGATGCAGCACTGAAGGACACCGGCCTGGTTGTGTCTCGCCTACTCATGGACGCAGATGATGCCACTTTTGAAGACACTGTTCATGCTTTCGTTGGCCTCGCAGCCATACAGGTAGTGTGGAGAGGGTTAGATGTGGGAACCCTGGCAAATTGGTGTCATTTTGATATGAACTACAGGGTAGAGCTCCTCACACAAAGTGCTGATATAAATAATTGTCTTGTATTTAGATATGTTATTTTATGTAGTTTACCAAAGTTACAGATTTGGAATCTAAAAACCTCCACAGGTACCTCCTGAGCTTACTGATATGCTGCTACATCCCAAATATGATATCTCAAGGGGTTGGTGATGATGTTAATGAATAACTTTAGACATGCAAATTTGAAAATGCCCTAAAACATCGGCAACCACAAGAGCACCACCATCGACAACCAACAATTTTAGCTTTATTTTATCCAGCTAAAATGTATGTGTGTTCTGTGGCTCGTTACAGATAGCTGAGATCGACCTTCTCACTAAGCTGGGTCTGCATCCTGATGGCATTGTAGGACACTCAGTGGGAGAGCTGGCCTGTGGCTACGCTGACGGCTCCCTCAGCCATAGTGAGGCCATCTTGGCTGCTTACTGGAGAGGCCGCTGCATCAAGGAGGCCAACCTTCCTCCAGGAGGCATGGCTGCAGTCGGTAAGTGCAGTGATTCTGTACCACATTTCAACAGCTGATTTCATGAAATATGCACACTGTCTTCTTAGTCTAAGTACTGTATGACCACAGTTTGTCTGTGAGTATTAGTAATAATAGTATTATATTTATTTTTTAAGTTATACAATCCATTTGGAGGAACCAGTCAGGATTTAAAAATTATATATTTAAGCTTGAGTACATCTTCATAAATTGGAAAAAAAAAATGGTGAAGGTCTTAATGGCCTAGGAACGAGGGTTTAATAGTTTTACATTTCTATGATGTATTTATTTTTACCTGTTTAAGTTTTTAACTTTTGTGTTGTCTTCCCGTTGACCATGCACTTGTTATGGTCTGTTTTGCCTGTTTATAAAGCATGAAGTAAAAAATGATCACCCAGTTCTGTATTAAATCTTCTTAGCCAACTTCATTCCAACATATTACCACTAGTTTTACACTTTTTGGAATTCATGGTCAATAAACATCATGTATATGAAATTATACCAAATTCTTTAGTTTAAAACCCTCTGAGGTCTAAGCCATTTTTGGTTCGCCTGGTCTCCTTGTGTAATAATGCTTGTATAATCTCAACCCTGTGAGAACAATAATGACCATTCCTTTTGGCTTTTGAAAAGTGTTTGTGTTTACAATCAGAGGAAACAAACATAAACTCTGTATCTAACAAAAATATAAAACTATTTAGGTTTCTTTCCCAGAAAAGTCCATACGCTTTTATCCCAAAATGTTAGTTGTGTCATCTGTAATTCATTTTCTGCCTGCTATCAGAAAACAATAGACCAAATCACACTCATTTCAGCCTCCAGGCCTGCAGGGGTCCTCCTAGCCTGTTTTATGTGTCTATTTCCCCAATGCACATGCACTGAATCAGCCTGTTCTCATGAACCATCGTTCAAAAAGCTACGAAAACTTAAGCACTGTAATTTGTAAGCATTCCACGTATTTTTTTGCTGTATGCACCACATTGACAGCCGATGTATAACGCGGCTGGCCGCGTCAGGAGGTGGTCGGGGAGGATGGGTGGGAGTTAAAACACAGGACTTTCATGCCAGAGAGCGGAGTTCGCTTCCCAGGGGGAACCAAAGAGTTTCACCCAGGAAACACGTGTTCCTTGGGAGTGTTTTAATCCAAACCACGGCCTTTTTTCTAATCTTAACTAGTCGTTTTGATGCCTAATCTTAACTTTCGTCGCTGCGAAATGCTCATATTTTGTGGACAAAATTTAACTGTAATCCCCGCCGAAAACGAGCAGCAGCTCGGGGTGGTCTGTACCCGCCTACCCATTTTCGGCTAAACACATATACTTACGTCTCTGAAAAATGACTGTCTTCCAGGCCAGATTAATAAACTTCTAGAAGGGCTACAAAGACACCAAATGGAAATTTGTGATTTGATTTTTGGATTCATAATTAGGATTTATTTGTTACAAAGACGCTGTAATTCCATGATGGATTAAAGAAGCTTCTGGATGGGCTACAATTGTCAGAGAACCTTGTTGAAACGGCAGGCTTTTCTGCTTCTAATCTAAAATAAAGTAAGTCTCTACACTGTATTGATCTGGAGATATTAAATATGAAAACATATGAAACATGTTTGTATCGCTGGCAATACAGCTGACCTAAGGGTTAAAACCCCCAGAAATGATAAATTATTTTAACTAATAGTTAAGATCCGAGGAACATATGTTGATGGATAATCACTGATAATTCCATTCATGTATGGAACCATCCAATTTATTTTTGAGAAATATGGTTGAAAGAAACCCTAATTTTTGATATAGAAACTTTGGGTCACATGAGGAACAACATGAGGGTTAAGCAAAAGAAAGACCATGTCTAGGATATACTGTGATAAACTGACATTTAATCACTAAAAAAGAAGGTTATATATGCCAGGCTGATGTTATTAAATCTTTTTATAATCCGCAGCCCCTTTTTTCTCCACTTTCCTTACTATAAACTGCAATGACACATCGTCGTCTTGCCACTTGAAACAATCTCTAGATTGAAACCTAAAATCAGTTTTAGTATACTGTATGTACTTATTTTATATTAAGGTGTTTTTCTGTGAACGTATGTAGAAACCAAAATGGGCCAAATATTGTCACTTTTAAAAAAACATTTTACTCATCATTTATTTAGGAGGCTCACTGGACTCAGTTTTGTGTGGCTTCATGCAGACTTGTAACTAGTAATAAGCCAAAATGAGCATACTTTAAATTGCACAATAGGACACCATGTTTTGCTAATACTACACTACCACAATTTAATGTGTTGCATTTGATAGATGTGACTTTACACTTGTCAATTATGTGCAACATCTTAATTTACTGCTTACTGTAGACTAATCTACTGAGTGTCTTTTATATAAGGAGCAGTGAACGAACAAGTGATTTTGGTCTGATGAGACTAAAACTAAAGTCGAACATACCTCTTCCACAGCAGCATTTTGATGCGTCAAACTAACAACACTTCACTGCACCAATTGCCAAATGGACCATTTGGCAGTTGGTAAGTTGGTCCAAATGTCTGTTGTAAAAAAGGTCTATGAATTTCATTATTTTGGGAACGATAAAGAAAAAAAGTAACCAGTAAGGCTATATAAGGCTATATACATTTTTGCAATACTGGGAAGAATGGATTGTTTGTGACTTTGAGTAATTACTGATCTCTTACTGTATGAACTGGCATGTATTTACATCAGTTTCTATTTGTATTAATGCATAAGTGACCAACTGTTTGTTCTTCTATGTTTTGGTGTATTTTTATATGCTTTAAAAAAAGTATAGAAGAATCACTTCTACTCTAATCACTTCAATAAAGAACAGGGCATGGAAGTTCTCATTCAGTTCTGTGTATTTTCCTTAAACAGGTCAAGTAAACCTAAATTACAGATGTACAAAATAATATAATAGTTTGTTTTTATGGATTTATTTATTTTGCATATATTTTACTTTTGTGCTTGCTGTGTTTCAGGGTTAACCTGGGAGGAGTGTATGGCTCAATGTCCTAAGGGAGTGGTCCCAGCCTGCCACAATGCTGAGGACACTGTCACCATCTCTGGTCCTCAGGTCAAACATTCTATTAGACTTTGTTGTTTGTAGAAAACCTGAACCGAACTCTGATAACACTGAACTTGCTTTATGCCTAGATTAAAGTCTTAATTTCCATTTGCTCACATTTTTGTGTATAAATAAAGGGTAACCCTTTATTTGAAGGGGTGTTTATAAGACTGACATGACACGGTCCTTATTATGACATAACATCTGTCATGAACATAACAGATTTTGAGTGTTCATGACTGTTTTCATTAAGTGTCATTCGATAAATCGTGACACTTTTAATGCAAAGTTAGCGTTGTCCGAGATGTCTTTGTTATGTTTCCGGATTTAGCTCTTTGCAGCCCAGGGCTGTGTCAGCTAGCTAATTGGACAGCTGTAACGTTACAGCTAACCGAGCTAACGGCAGCTGACTATAGTTAGCAACAAGTCCAAAACTCAATAAATCACCTCGGTACTCAAACTGGTCTTATAAATTTTAAGACATCTGAATGACAAATGGTTCCACTTTACTTGAGGTCAAGGATGTTCATGACACCGTCATATAAGCATTTGATGATGAAATCAAACTTCATGACAGGTTCAAATTATTTCATTTTACTTGAGGTCACAGTTATGACACAGTTATAATGCTCTCGACAGCCAATGTAAAAAAACAACCTCTTAATGACAGTTTAATGTAATGTTAACACATAAAGCCAAATAGTTTATTAAAGTTTGATAATTGGGCCTGTCATATGACAGGTTATGTTGTCTAGGTTAATGTCAAGTTGTCATAACACAGAGATTGTTGTCTTTGTTAATGGCAATTGTCATGACAAAGACATCTTGGACAATGCTAACTTTGCATTAAAAGTGTCATAAATTACCGAATGACATTTAATGATATGTCATGAATAATCAAAATGACTCTTTCATGTTCATGACAGATGTCCTGTCATAATAATAATGGTATTCTGTCTTTCTGAACACACCTTCAAATAAAGCATTACCAAATAAAGTTTACTTACATGATTTTGTATGCTTATTTTTCAGGAATTTTACCTGTATCCTAGAAATTGCAAAGTTATAGACACTTTGTTTGTAATGAGACTTTTCATGAACAGGATTTAAATGTTATCATTTCTTTTGCTAAATACTGCAGGTTTGGAAACACTTTTGTATTAGTTTTGTTTCCGGTCTAGCTAGATCCGGTGTGGTGGTGTAGTTTTTCTAACGTTACTAGTTGTTGCAACAGCATGTGAAAAAAAACTACAAAGTTTGTTAGCTAAAAAGAACGTTAATCTTGCGATTAAAAAAAATTATTAATATTTGTTAATAACATGTTTTACTGACAGCATAGTAAGTATTGATACATTGACTTTTTGCCAATCTAGGTTTTTCCAGGTGCAGGGTCTTGTGTTTTGACAGGTGTGGTGTGTGTGTGTTTCATCAGGAAGCAATCGGTACATTTGTGTCCGAGTTAAAAGAGCAGGGAGTGTTTGCAAAGGAGGTGCGCAGTGCTGGTGTCGCTTTCCACTCCTACTACATGGCCTCCATTGCTCCAACCCTGCTGGCTGCCCTAAAGAAGGTACGTAGCTCTGCTATGTTTCAACAGTACTAGTGCAGTGCCCGTTGAAAACGTGCATGTTCAGAATGGGCCAATATTGCAGCTTTTTCCAGAACCATTGTTCTATAACTTACAAAAGGCCCTAAGGGAAATTAATATGCAACCCAACTGTAAACTACTGACTAACTGTATACTTCTACTTCACTAGGACAACATTGTGCTACTGCATTTATCTTATAGAGAAATGTTACTGGTTATGTTGCTGTTCAGATTTTAAATATGATGCATTATAATTAATTAAACTACCCAGCATTATATAAAGCTCCACCTTGAACACGTTAAGTAAACGAACAATACAAGTCAAAAGTTTGCATGATTTGTCATTCACTTGAATTGGAATGGGGTATTTGAATACTAATAAATAATATAAAGTGTCACCTTGTTTATAGGTGATCAAGGAGCCACGGCAGCGTTCCCCCCGCTGGGTAAGCACCAGCATCCCTCAATCTGAGTGGGACTCTCCTCTGGCTCTGTACAGCTCGGCTGATTATCATGTCAACAACCTGGTGAGCCCTGTGCTGTTCCACGAGGGCCTCAGTCTGGTGCCTGAAAACGCTGTGGTGGTAGAGATAGCGCCTCATGCTCTGCTGCAGGTACGCACAGCAAGTTATTCATAGAACACACATTTTGACAGCTTCTTCTTTCTGTTAGATGTGAACTACAGGTGTCAAATGACACAACATGGGTGGTGTGTCAATATTTTTGACACACAAAGGGCCTGTTTTGACCTGGTTTTATCATCTGTCCTGGGTGATCCGATCACAAGTGGACAGATTTTTTACCTGGCAGTAGAATGTGTCTCCAAATCAGTGACCACTTGTGATTAGATCTCACTTCCCCCCACTCTGTGTGCAAATAATGTACATGTACATCATTTCCGTTTGCAAGATAGGCTGGTTGTGTGCGAGTGGGTCTATAAATATCAGTTGTTAATCTCAAATAAATCATAAATTAGAAACATGCAATAACTAATGGAAAAAGCGCTGCCCACAGTCTCTGTGTGCTGACATAAGGATGTCTTTTGACCGGGACCTCTGCAGGAAAAAATACTCTGTGTTCAGCTCTCAGTACGTATGTAGCTTCTAACTCAATCTCTGTGGTTTGAAGTTTGGTTTCTATAGTTTCTATTCTGCTTTATTTTATGTTTCATGTCTGCCTATAGGAGTCATGATACTGTCAAGTTACTGCTGATGAAGACCCAACATTTCCTGATTTTTGCTGATTTGTAATAAAATAAAATAATAGGGGACTTTTATTGTGGAGAATTTAAAGGAAATTAAGCCTTTTCACAGCCGCTCCTTTGACCACTCAGGCCCGCTGGCTTACTCCGTGGAGATAGGTCTAACAATGCAAGACTAATAAATAACAAAATGAGAAGTTGCTATGTAAGAGCAGGAATGTCTGTAATATCCTGCATATTAGTGAAATCAGAGACGTTTAGTAAAACAAAAAATAAGGATATTGTATACCAGTGGCATCCTTCTCCAGCCAATCGCAGAAAACAGAGCTCCAGAAAGCCGGGGATATACAAACAGGCAGCACGGAAATAAAAACAGCACCACATCAGCCACAGTATGATAGCATCCAAAACACACAATTCACTGTCTGTGGTTTCTGTGACATAAGAAATACTTTCCACTACCACTTGAGTAGGCGGTCTTAAATGTGGCCCATGACATACCCATACACACTGCTATAAGAATGTGGCCACATGTGGCACAGACCACCTTCGAATGTGGTCTTAATTCCTCAATCCCAATTTAAGCCAGATCAAAACAGGCCCATACACACTGTATCATCAATGAAGCAAACAACATTGTTTGAACCCTTGACTGGCTGCTCAAAAAGTCATTTATTAATCAATTCAATTCAATTCAATTTTATTTATAGTATCAAATCATAACATAAGTTATCTCGAGACACTTTACAGATAGAGTAGGTCTAGACCACACTCTATAATTTACAAAGCCCCAACAATTCCAACAATTCCAGTAATTCCCTCAAGAGCAAGCAGTGCGACAGTGGCGAGGAAAAACTCCCTCTTGGGAAGAAACCTCGGACAGACCCAGGCTCTTGGTAGGCGGTGTCTGAGGAGCCGGTTGGGGGTGTGATGAACAGTGGCGATAGTAGTCACATTAATAATGGAACAGTGACTGGATGTAGCGGGAAGCTGCAGGGTTCAGCAGGACGCAGCATGACATTGCAGGGCATCGCTGAGCTCAGCAGGGAGTGCAGCAGGACCACGGCGACAGCTGCAACCAGGATCTTGGTGCCAACGTTCTCCAAGGAAATACGCTGGGGGAAAAAAGCATAAGGACTCCGGGGAGTAAACTCCCCAGAAGCTAGGATTAGTAACAAGCATTTCTGGGACGGGCTGCACACAAATAGTAATAGTAATAGTAACAGTACTAGAAAGGGAGAGGAGAGAGCAGCTCAATGTGTCAAAGGAAGGAAGTCCCCCGGCAGTCTAGAACTATAACAGCGTAACTATAACAGGTAACTAAGAGAGACAGGTCATAAGGAGAGGTAGCTTTTTCGGGCTTAGAACTCTCCCCCTGCCGGATCTGGCTAGGCTGGCCTGCCTCCCTCTACTTTGTTATGTATTATTAATCTAACAATTATGAAGAGAAGCAGTTGGGCCAGTTAGGTGAACACTGCAACTCCTCACTCCCTAACTATAAGCTTTATCAATAGAATAATCCCGTTGTTATATTAGTTTAATGAAGCAGAAAACTCTCTGTTTATACTAATTTACTTAAATTGGTAGCTGGAGGTAGAATAAGGGTCAACTGTGTGTATTGCATGGCTGGGTTGCATTTCGGCAAATAAAGTAAAAGTAAAATGTTGTAAAAAATGTAGTTAATTATTTTTCATTTAATTTCATTCTGTAGCAAAATTGTACTCATTAAATTTGCATTACAGCTATAGTGCGTAGTTTCCATCTCCCCATTGAGAAACAACACTGTTGGCGCGTCCACATGATTAAAGCCTTATGTGAACGCGCACTCGCCCCACCCCTCCTCCACGCAGTTGCTCGTACCCACCATGGTAGCCACGGAGGACACAGAGGATTTAAAAAATAACATGATGGACTCTTCAGAAGAGGTAATTATCTTCACTCAAGTTCCTGTGCACGAAAGTCACCGGACAACACCATCTTCTGAACATTTATCGGTGTTTTAAGCCCCCAACGTCTCCTTCCAGGCAGCGCTGCCTGGAAGGCACTAGGATTAGGCTATGGTTATGGTTTTGGTTATGGTTAGGGTTAGGTGTATAGTCTTGATTAGCTTTGTAGCAACTCATTTGGCAATGGCTTGAATGTAACGGACGTTCATTAATATTAAAAAGTTACGCACTAAAGCTTTAAATGTTTAAAACTAAAATCTAAGTTAATTATTTAGTAGAATATAACAAGTTGAAAGTAGGATAAAAAATGCTCTGCCTCTCTAAACTCCTAAACCTCAATGACAGCTATTAAAACTGATCCTGCATTGCCTGGGAGGGAAAGAAAAATAAACATTTTCCATACATGTTTTCTGCACAGGCCATCCTGAAGCGCAGTTTGAAGTCCACATGTTCCATCCTCCCCTTGATGAAGAGAGGCCACACCAACAACCTTGAGTTCTTCCTCTCAAACATTGGCAAAATCTACATGAGCGGGTCAGTAAATGCCTCATTCTCTCTGCATTTAGTAACTTTTGGTGCATTGGTGTAGTTGGGGGGACCTGTTGCTCTAAATGGGCTTTGCAGTGAACCCTGCTGCCTGCTTCTCCTCTGAGTACTCTTGGAAGCAGCTTCAGATACTTTCAGGTACTCTTAAATGTAGCCGGTGTTATGTCTGCACCAATCGCGGACTGCAGTATTTCTACACAAAAACAGGATGGAATGGAACAGATCTATTGCTACCATCCCTAACTTTTGACAGTGGAAACGCAAGAATAACCTAATTTATGTGTTACAAAATTACCAGACTGCTTGGTGAAAACAAAGCTTTAGAATAATTGTTTATGCACCTCTTTAGCATCAACGTGGATGGTAACAGCTTCTGCCCAGTGGTGAAGTATCCTGTGCCTGTTGGTACCCCTCTCATCTCCCCCTTGGTACAGTGGGACCATGCCCAGACCTGGGATGTCCCCAAGGTAGAGGATTTTTCCTATGGCTCAGGAGGATCCAATTCTGCATTTGTCTATAACATCGGTAAGAAATGGAGATCCAGAATAATAAGCAGTTCTTCTTCTATATATATATATATATATATATATATGTGCTCTGTGTCCAACTCTTCTTTGACCAACAACAGACATAAACCCAGAGTCTACAGACTACTACCTAATTGGACACTGCATTGATGGGCGTGTCCTATACCCAGCGACGGGTTACTTGGTGCTGGCCTGGCGTACCTTGGTGAGAAGTCTGGGGGTTGTAATGGAAAGCACACCTGTAATCTTTGAAGACATCACAATCCACAGGGCCACCATCCTGCCAAAAACTGGTGAGAGCAGAGTAGAGCAGCAGGGGTTTGAGCATGTGGGGTTATTCTTTTATTGTTATAGACTGATGAGCCTCTGATTGCCTCTCTGTCTTCTCTTTTCCCTTTCTGTTCCTCTCAGGCTCTGTCCAGTTAAAGGTACATCTCATGCCTGCCACCAACAAGTTTGAAGTTTCAGAGAATGGAAACCTGGCTGTCAGTGGTAGGTAGTTTTTGTACATACAGTACTTTTGACGGTGCAAATAAACAGGGCAGTCTCTGGACATGGTGGTTCCAGTCCCAGAAATTCACAGGCAACCCTGGGAGGACTAATGTTTTTATTATTTGGACATAAAAAAGTCTCCTAGAATATGTCTTGTGCACTGATGACAAAAAATGTATAGTCTCTCCCAGCTGGGTTCAAAATTCTCCAAATATCAACCAAGCCTAAATTCTTACACATCCTCTGTAATGTGAGAGAGGCTCTGGGGGCCGACCGTGCTGCAACCCCACTGTAGTCCAGAACTGGATACTTTATCAAAACAATATTGTGGTTTCCTGCAGCTTGTAATTTATTTTCCAAATCTATAAAAATGCCTGATCATCTATGGTCCATGTACTTTTTCGTTCATTTGATTTTCATTTCATAAACAGGTATTAAAAAACTAAAAATGGTTATTTGATTTTCGTTTTAAATATACAAAATTTGAAATTGAAATCCAAGGTGTTTTTTCCTTTTCATGGTCAAAAGGGGATGGGAGAAATTTATAATATGCATTGATTTTCATTTTCTATTTCATATAACAAAAAATAAAATCACTTGAAAATAGAAACGAAAAAAAGGCCTGTTTTTTTTATTGTCAGAGACCGGTTGTTGTTATTTCCAAGGCAGCAGCGCCAGTGTAGCCTACCAGTGTTGCTTTCAGTCCAGGCTAAAATTACTTTGGAAACCTATACTCTTGATAATGCTTGGGGGGAATTTTTTTTCATAATGTCACATTTATTTATTACCCTCTCTCCCTGCCTCCCTCTGACTCTCTGTCTCTACCCGCTGGAGACAACTTCGCCCCAAGAGACTCGAACCAGCTGAGCAAATAGAATTTCAGTTCACGGCTGTAACGTTACCGTTACGCCACCATTACCAATCCCAGCAAACTTTCAGTTGCCGTCGTTAAGCTTGCTGATCTGGCAGAGAGTCACCGGCGGTTCGGGATCAGATCATGGGGATCAGACCTCCGGTGCTGGGTCTAATATTCTAATATTAGCTGCTGCAGCTAGCTAGCAGCTAGCCACCAGCCCTGTGACCTCGGTCCCCTCGCGGTTCGCTCCCCGGTGCTGACTGACTCTGGTCCATCTGCAGAGCTGGCGTTACCCGTTCTAGCTGAGCTGGGAATCTGCCGCGCTCGTGATTTATTAATATTTTCTTTTCTTTGCAGATAGTGATATGCTATGATGCACTGATGCCAGGCAGGCTGTGAGATAACAAAACTTCCTTTGAATATAACGTGCAAATAAATAGACGGAAATAAATAAAAGTCCCCTGAAATAAATAAAAGTAAAACATGCATTTAGGCTATTGAACTATAATGACTAATGCCTATTTTCATATGTATTGCCTCATTTATGTATTTCATGATCGATTTCATAGCCATATTTATGTATATTTATATAAAGGGGGGCAAAAAAACTGATGATCAGTCGCTCAGGAAGTTACAGGCTACAGTTTCCCTCAACTGCAGCCGGGACATTCTAAAACGGTTAATGTGGAAAAAGCTTAACATGAAAAAGCTTAACGTGGTTTAATGTACCTAAACAATGATCAGTCAGATATCAGTTAGTTATCAGTCAGCTAACGTCCATAATAATTGGACTTTGGGTTCGATTTTTTGACAGTTTTCAGTGGTTATAAGGAGCAATATGAGAGAGAAATTTGGTAATCATTGATCATTGTTTAGGTACATTAAACCACGTAGGCTAAGCTTTTTCCTCGCCATAGGCACCAATGAAGAAGAAAACGTTAATGTGAGATAACTTCTATAATCGTTGGATTTCGGTTTAGTTTTTTTGACAGGCTTAAGTGTTATTGACAAGATATGGCCATGAGAAATATATTGATGGTTAAGCATTTTTTTCACTTTAAGCCACCGTGTCCCCTGGAGCCTGGGTTAAAGCAAATATGGTAGTGTATGTTTTGGTCATTCGATTTTCATTTCATGAAGTACACAAATGAAGCAATGCATATATGCATTAGGGTTTCCAAAGTAAGTTTAGCCTGGGCTGAAAGCAACACTGGTAGACTACACTGGTGCTGTTGCCTTGGAAATGACAACATCCGGTCTCTTATATGAAATAGAAAATGAAAATCAAAGCAAATTTAAAATTTCTCCCATCCCCTTTTGACCATGAAAAGTAAAAAAAAACTTTTATTTGTATTTCAAATTTTGTATTTTAAAAGGAAAATCAAATAACCATTCATTTTTTGTTTTTTAATACTTGTTTATGAAATGAAAATCGAATGAACGAAAAAGTACACAGACCATATTAATATATGGTCTGTGTACTTTTTCGTTCATTCGATTTTCTTGCCCTTGTATTCCAGCCACGATAATAACCCTTCCAAAATTATCCTTAATTAATTTAAATTGCAGGTTTCCTCCATAGGACTGTAGGAGTCCTATGGAGGAAATATTTATTCATAATTCAAATTGCAATGTTGAAATGTAAAATGATAATTTGAAAATGTAAAGTTCAATGTAAAAAGTCAAATTTAAAATGCAAAGCTTAAATATAAATGCTTAAACTGAAATAATAATCTTTGAAATCTTTTATTGAATGACAGAAACATGCAATAAGTTGAGAGATTTCCAGCTGACAGTGGGGTCTCTGGCTTCACTGGCCTCAAGTGGTTTCAAGTCTGACAATTTTCATCCGTTATTTCAACACTAAATTCACTTCTGAGACTTTTTTATGCGAGAAATCAACTATTTAGAGTTTGAAAATGGGAAGTTTAAAAAAAATGTATGGCCAATTGCACATTTGCTCTACTATATTGTCAGACTCTCCAGTCTGACGTGAGAGACCAGTCAGCTGGAAGTCTCTCGGGTGACCAGACGTCCTGAAAAATTTGGGACAGTCCCGAAATCCAAGCAATTGTCCCGAATACCGAATCCTGCCCTAATTGTCCTGAGAATTAGAGCAAAGTCTCGAGCAGACTCTCGAGTAGTAGCCGGGAGAGTTTAACTACATCTCCCTCCAGCCACATAGACGGATTGCAGTGGACCTACAATTAGGTGTGGATCATAAAAAGCAAAAAAAAAAATGTAAACAAGTCTCTCGAAGAGAAACCGGTATCTCTCTTTCCCCCGCCTGTGCGTGCGTGCGTGCGTGCGTGCGTGTGTGCGCGCACGCGCAGTGAACCACAAGTTCCAGTCAATCATATAATGGACATGTGTTGTGATATTTAAATAAACGACTCGTCAAAGGCGAAATAAAAGCCTCTTATTTACGAGACCGGTCTGAGAGACCTCCAGCTTACAGCAGCATGACTGGCTGAGCAACAAGGTAGCGGCCCCGGCAGGTGCCAGCTGACTGTCACGTCACATTATGAAGCTTCTCGACTCCGTAAACTTTGAAGCAAATTGTCAATTCGGCAAGGATTTTCGCAAGACAGCCTATATTTGAAATCTAAACAGTTCATTTCTTGCCTAAAATGTTCTCAGAAGTGAATTTAGTGGTGAAATAGCAGACGGAAATTGTCGGACTTCAGACCCTCCAGTCTAACGTGACAAGCCAGCTGGTTGTGGCCGGCATTGCCTACTCGCCAGTCGGCCAGTGAAGCCAGAGACCCCGCTGTCAGCTGGAAGTCTCTCAACCCTCCCACCAGTCGTTGGGCCATGCCTCCTCATTTGAATTGACAAGTGTCACTTCAAAATGAAAAGCCTTAATGTTAAATAGAATTTGTGAATCTTAAAATGTCAAAAGGCAATTACCAAATGTAAAATTCAAAAGAAAAAACTTCAAATTGAAAATTATTAAGTACAAATGATTTCTTTTTTTCTATTTGAGATTTTAATTTAAGTATTTCTATTTAAGCTTTTCCATTTCACATTTGAGTTTCATATTTGATGTGTCTGTCATTCAATAAAATATTTAAAAGATTTCAGTTTAAGCATTTATATTTAAGCTTTGCATTTTAAATTTGACTTTTAAAGTCTTTCGTGGGCATTCAACTCCAGCCTTGGCTTCTGTTTTAAGTTTGGCAGGATACAGGATTCGGGAATCTCACCTCTCACTCATGAAGCTTTTTCTTACACTCTGGAGAAGTCTGGAAATAGCATTATGTTGTTACTTTGGCAGGATAACTTGCCCTTGGCCCTTGCCTCCTGCAACACCAGGTCCGATGATCTTAGGAATCTCATCAGAAAGGTCCTGGGTCTGCCTCCTGCCTGGGTCTGCTGGCCGGCGGTTTTGTGTGCACGCTCAATCTCAATCTATCCCTTAGTCTCCAGCAACTTCCAAATCAGCTGCTCCAAAAACTTCACTGTTTCTCCTACTTTCTTACCCTCAGGGATGCCCACAAAACGGACATTATTGCATCGGAATCGATTTTTAATAATCTTAAATTTTTTCCAAAAGCATATCCAGTTCTCTCTTGTAAGCGGCAGGATCATCCTGTCTCTCCCTCTCGGCTGCATCTAAACTCTCCACATGTCTCTCAACCTCATTCATCCTGGTGACCAGGCCGGAGAGAATCGACTACCATCAAAAAACCTTTTCTCTAGTGCTGCAGATATTTTACCAATATTTCACCAGCAACATGTCGTTAGCCTGTTCCTTTTCTGCCACAGTCACAGCACCGGCGCCATTTTGACCCTTTCCAGCCATGCCTCCACCACGGAGCATATGTTGCTTAATATCTTCACCGGCCGCCAAGTTTTTAGATTTTTGGCATCCGGATTGTTTTTCGTTCCGGCGGAGCACAAATATCTCTTGTCAGAATCTTGAAAAGGATAAATGCAGCAGTCCACTATACGGAACTTGCCCTTTACCCAACTAGTTCGCCATTAGGTCACGTGACATCTAATAACACATCTAAGGCAGTTTTACAGTTTTTCTCTATCATATAATTTGTTTTATCATTTATTGCTGATGCTGAATTGCCTTTAGCCTACAAATGTAACTTAAACTTAAAGTTAGCTTTTGCAAAGAATTGGTGTGTTTAAACTTCACCTATGGAAACTGACTTCACCTTCACTGGCTCGGGGGCAGCTCAGTCGCTCCAGTCTTTGTCGGGATGAAGGGCCACCGCAGTTGCACTACGAACGCCGTTCTGCACATTTGATGCAGCGACGTAGCTAAGTATTTGAGGGCAAGGGGCCTAAGATTACATTTAAAATGATTCCCTTTTGGTAAATGTATTGTTTATTTCAATGCTTTAAGAAGCTAGTGGTTTGCTTTTACAAGTACAATTTTAAGAACACCAAATTAGGGGGGAAGCTGGGAAGGCAAGGCTCTAGAGTGGGGGGGCGGGGCTGCCCTCCCTTGCTCCCTTTCCCCCCTGCCCCTACTTGTCCCTCAACTACTCTGATCTATATGGTCATACCTAAGTGGGAAACTGTAGTTCTAAACTCATTAGCATCAGGTGTAGTATATAAGCTGCAGTGGGTTCTAAGATTAATTCAAGTTTCCACAATGGAAACATGTTAGGCATCTAGATAGACCAGAGAAAATAAAAAATTCTAGAAAATTGTCTTCCCACAAATCTTTGCCATCTGATCGTGTTCCACATTTAATTTTCAGGTAAGGTGAGCATTCTGGAGGATGCAGCCCTTGATTCATTCCGTAGTCAGATAAGTCAGCAAGCTGCCAACAATGATGGTGACCCCAAAATGAAGCTCACAGCACATGATATCTACAAAGAGCTCCGACTGCGTGGCTATGACTATGGAAAGACCTTCCAAGGCATCTTGGAGTCCAACAATGCAGGTGTGTGTGTGTGTGTGTGTGTGTGTGTGTGTGTGTGTGTGTGTGTGTGTGTGTGTGTGTGTGTGTGTGTGTGTGTGTGTGTGTGTGTGTGTGTGTGTGTGTGTCTGTGTGTGTGATCATTGTACTGTGTTGATACCAATCATAATAATCATAATAATAATAATAAAAAAGTAATGCTCTGGTGTAATATATATGTTTTGCTGATTGGCTACTGTCATGTGATTGGCCATTTTCAGGAAACAGTGGGAAACTTGAGTGGACAGGAAACTGGGTGACCTTTCTGGACACCATGCTGCAGATGATTGTGGCCGGGCTTTTGGGTCGTAGTCTGCGTTTGCCCACTAGGATCCGCTCAGTGTGTGTTGATCCAGCTGTCCATCTGGAGAAGGTCTGCAACTACACTGATGGAAAGCAAGGTTCAATTCAATTTTATTTATAGTATCAAATCATAACAAGCATTATCTCAAGACACTTTACAGATAGATTAGGTCTAGACCACACTCTATAATTTACAAAGACCCAACAATTCCAGTAATTCCAGTATGTGTATCTGCACATGAATCTACCCTGACACATGTTCCTGTTTCATCATATGTATGCACCCCCGGTACGAATAGCCTAGGCCACAAAGCTGAGCTATTCACACCCTTTGACATAACAATAAAAACACGTTGCTCGCGAGCACCGAAATCATGGCCGACATTCATCTTCCTTGACAGCAGAAACTGGCATATTAAGAAAGTTGTGTCTCTAAAGTTTATAACAATTGAATTTCTAGCGGAAAATGTATATTACAGTTGCGCTTTCTTCAGTGAAAGCATACAACTGTTAGTTTGTTAGTTAGTACCTATTTTTTGTATACAGTATGGTTACCTAGCAACCGTGGTTTAAAGACACCAAGTGGTCAACGGTTGTACTACAATCCACAAGAACTGCTAGAGGAGTGAGCTATGGCCCAGGAGTCTGGGGTTTGATCTTGTTTCTTTCATTTTTGATTGGATAATTTGCATTCCATTGCGCAAGTCAGGGCCCGGCCCCCAGGTCGAGATCCACGCAAGTGTATCAACGTCTCTCTGAAGTGTGCAAAATATTGGACACTGCAACGATTTTATTTAGGCCACAGAGCAATATAATGTGTAATACATGAGTTGTATGGATAACTGTGTGTAAATATAGGGTAGCCTACGCCAGGGCACAAATATCATCCACTTCTAATTAATACACTGGTACGAATAGCATACATTGATAATCATACCCTGTAACAACAAACTGCGCATGCCCAGAAAACTGGCGGACAGACGCTTTTATCCAAAGTGACATACATATACAAACACTTATGAGTTCAGCATGTTGTAACTCATAAAAAGGTGATGTCAACAATAACAAGCTTCGATATTGTGATTGCTATATGACTTGTTATGCATGTCTCTGCGCAGTTGTAGCCGGCTCCTCTACAGAAAACAACCCTTGGAACTAGCCTACCTTAATCAAGCTACCACATGACCACGCATTAGCCTAATAGTAGCCCATACATGGCGATACATCTGTTAAACTGCATTCACTTATAATTGCACCAGGGTACGAATAGCATACACGCCATTTGCACTACAGGGGCGCAAATGGCCTCACCCATATATAAATCACCCAGTCTTAAAGCACAGGCCACATCAAAATTAATGCTGACACTAAATCCGCTGTTTTAGAAATGATGATAAACAGAAACATGTCTAAGGATGAAAGAAATAAAAAGTATTTTACAGTAAAAGCACATTGACTATATCTATGTAAAGAATTTCTCTTTGAGACCGATTCTAGCAGCACACAGATTGGTACTGTATACACAGAAAGGTTCACGAGCCCCAAAAATAATTTTAAAACACCAGTTTCTTCCTTGTGTGTACAGATTGTTTATGTTGGATCTGATAACCTTCTGTAAGTCCTGAACTCCAAATTGAACTTTTCTATCTCATTTCCGTAGCCATGGATGTCCACGTTAATCACTGCCTAGACAACATTGTTGCTGGTGGAGTCCAGATCTGCGGTCTGCACGCCACTGTGGCCCCCCGTCGACAGCAGCAGCAGAGTCCGCCCACCCTAGAGGAGTTTGTGTTTGTTCCCTATGTGGACACAGAGTGCCTGGCATCCAATGGGAAACTTGCTCAACAGCTGAGGCTCTGTAAAGGTACAATAGATAAACCTGTCTTTGTGGCTGTATCACTTTTCATAACTTCAGTTGACAGCTATAATTTTGGATCATATTCTTTTTTATGGTACATTTTTTATTTCTTTTTTCATTTTAAAGAACAATAGAACAGACAAACACACTTGAACCAGAACAACCACCCTCTCCCACCCCCCACCCTCCGCGGTCTCGAGGAAAAGAAAGCAAAAACAAACAAACAAATAAACACAAACATCACACCTTACCTAGTCGCTCTCCTCTACTTCCTGCGATGCTGAGGTCATTAGGATTGATACCTGTGCTGCTGCACCTTTCCATAAGTCTATAGTAGATGATTTGGCTTTGTTAATCGTTGCTGTAGAGAGATCAAGCATAACTATGTCCAGAAAATACGCCAACCACTGTTTTATACAAAGCGAGTGGGGGGGGGGGGCAGCCAGCGTTGAGCTATTATTTTCTTGTTTACGATTGAGCCGGCTAACCAAACTTTCTTTTGTCTCCCAGCAGATGTAATTTAGAGTCGTCATTAAGTAACAAAACAATCTGGTCAGTAGGAATTCAACATCCTATCACATCAGATGTTATTGATGTTGTTTTATTCCAAAACTGATGCACCTGTTGACACTCCCAGACCATGTTCAGGAAAGTTCTAATTTGTTCAGGTTGACAGAACGTGCAATAGGGAGTAGGAATGCCTTTTTAGAGACGTATCTCTTCTGAGGTGTCCAATATGTCCTATGACATATTTTGAAGTGGATCTGCTGATGATTTGGGTTCTTGGAACAGTGGGAAATGTTGTCCCAAACTGTCTCCCAATTAATTATGTTCCCCTCCGGGCTCACCTCTTGCTCCCATTTCTTTACCATTAGGAGTTCTCCTACGGATGCTTGCATTAATTTAGGATAAATCCTGGACACTAAACCTCTCGCAGGAAAATCAACAAGCCATTTAATGATTGGGTGGGTTTCAAGACTGTTTCCCCATGGTACTCATAACATTTTAGGGCTGACCTTAAGCAAAGATAAAGGAAAAAGGATGTCCTAGGGATCTCAACGCTAGTTCTCAGGTCCTCAAAACTCAACATACCTTCCCCATTAAATAACTGGTCTAGAGTTTAAATACCTCTGTCACTCCACTGGTTACAAACAAAAGATTTGTTACCAGACATTAAGTGCATGTTGTGCCAAATTGGGGTGCTCAAATGCCACTTATTGGTGTAGTGTAGTTACCCCTCCACCTGTTCAAAGTTGGTCAATGTGTTGGTGATAATAGGGCCATAGGCTAGCATACACCTTTTTTGGACACACACCAAGGCAAGGTCTTGCAGTCTTAGACTTCCAGTGAGGTTTTGCTCTATTTCTCTCCATGGAACTGTAGAGGAGGGGTCTATCCACACTCTGAGGGCCCGTAGCTGAAAGGCTCTATGGTACACTTTAAGGTTGGGGAGGGCCACGCCTCCCGTGTTTGTGGCACGTTGCAAGGTAGAGTATTTTAGCCTAGGTTGTTTACTATTCCAAATATACTGCCGGATTACGGCATCAAGTTTCTTCCAGAAATGTATTGGCGGGGGTAAGGGGATCATTGTACTTAAGAAGTTCACATGAGGGACTATTTGAATTTTTTAGAGATCACAAATAGCATGGGAGAATGCGGGCATCCTGTCTCGAGCCCCGTGCGATGGTGAATTGCTGTGAATGCAGGCCATTGGCTGAGACTATGGCCGTGGGATTCGCATATAAATACGTACCATGTCAATGAATTTGGCTCCCAAACCAAGCTTCTCCATTACTTGCCACAAGTAGTTCCATTCTAGGCGGTCAAAAGCCTTTTCCGCATCCAGTGATAAAATCGCTGCCGTTGTTGGGAGGTTTTTGGCTTCTTCTATTACATCAAGTAATTTGCGTATATTGTCTGCAGCTTGACGCTTTGGTATAAACCCTGATTGGTCAGGGTGGACTAGCTTCTCAATGAAGCGTTGTAGACGTAGTGCCAAGACTTTGGAATAAAGCTTAATATCAGTCCCAATGAGGCTGATGGGCCTGTAATTTGAGCACTCCGTCGGATCTTTGCCCTTTTTTGTGTATGACCGAAATTAGTGCAGTGTTGGTTTGTTGATGAAAGGTGCCCCTCTCTATAGCCGAGGTTAAAGTTTGTAAAATGATTTGTGACTAAAAGAGTATGTGTAGATTTAGAAAAACAAGTCTTAAGAGATTGCTCTAACGATTTACAACGTTCTTCCAACTCCGCAATCCTTGCCTCTCTCTCTTCTTTCTTTAGTGGCTTGCGAGATATACGCCAGGTCCGAAACTGAGCCAGTATTGATTGATGTGAACTCCGCTAGTTTGCCTCCAAATTCTGTATTAAAATTTGTGTTTTGGAGAAGAGAATTATTGAATTGCCACCTTCTAGAGTTTTCTCCTAACATATCACAATGGAATGTGGTTATCAGTGCATTGTGGTCAGACAGGATTGCTGGTTCCATTGCTATTGTGTGGAACATTGCCTTAAGTTCACTGGAGCACAAAAAATAATGCGGGAATGGGTGAGGTGATGTGTGGAAAAAAAGGTGTAATCCTTGCTAGTAGGATTGTGCATTCTCCATATATCTGTAAGATCGTGGGATTCCATCCTGATTTAAGTCTAGTACCGCATTCATGTCTTCCCCTATAGTTAATGAGTATTCATTGAGAGAAAGCAATTCATTGGTCAGGCGCGGGAAAAAGCTTTCATCATATGTAGCCAGTGCATATACTGAGACAAAGGCTATTTTCCTACTCCTTATCGTAGTACATACAGTGCCTTGCGAAAGTATTCGGCCCCCTTGAACTTTTCGACCTTTTGCCACATTTCAGGCTACAAACATAAAGATATAAAACTGTAATTTTTTGTGAAGAATCAACAACAAGTGGGACACAATCATGAAGTGTAACGAAATTTATTGGATATTTCAAACCTTTTTAACAAATAAAAAACTGAAAAAATGCGTGCAAAATTATTCAGCCCCCTTAAGTTAATACTTTGTAGCGCCACCTTTTGCTGCGATTACAGCTGTAAGTCGCTTGGGGTATGTCTCTATCAGTTTTGCACATTGAGAGACTGACATTTTTGCCCATTCCTCCTTGCAAAACAGCTCGAGCTCAGTGAGGTTGGATGGAGAGCGTTTGTGAACAGCAGTTTTCAGTTCTTGCCACAGATTCTCAATTGGATTCAGGTCTGGACTTTGACTTGGCCATTCTAACACCTGGATATGTTTATTTGTGAACCATTCCATTGTAGATTTTGCTTTATGTTTTGGATCATTGTCTTGTTGGAAGACAAATTCGCCTCCCAGTCTCAGGTCTTTTGCAGACTCCATCAGGTTTTCTTCCAGAATGGTCCTGTATTTGGCTCCATCCATCTTCCCATCAATTTTAACCATCTTCCCTGTCCCTGCTGAAGAAAAGCAGACCCAAACCATGATGCTGCCACCACCATGTTTGACAGTGGGGATGGTGTGTTCAGGGTGATGAGCTGTGTTGCTTTTACGCCAATCATAACGTTTTGCATTGTTGCCAAAAAGTTCGATTTTGGTTTCATCTGACCAGAGCACCTTCTTCCACATGTTTGGTGGGTCTCCCAGGTGGCTTGTGGCAAACTTTAAACAACACTTTTTTGGATATCTTTAAGAAATGGCTTTCTTCTGGCCATTCTTCCATAAAGGCCAGATTTGTGCAGTATACGACTGATTGTTGTCCTATGGACAGAGTCTCCCACCTCAGCTGTAGATCTCTGCAGTTCATCCAGAGTGATCATGGGCCTCTTGGCTGCATCTCTGATCAGTCTTCTCCTTGTATGAGCTGAAAGTTTAGAGGGACGGCCGGGTCTTCGTAGATTTGCAGTGGTCTGATACTCCTTACATTTCAATATTATCGCTGCACACAGTGCTCCTTGGGATGTTTAAAGCTTGGGAAATCTTTTTGTATCCAAATCTGGCTTTAAACTTCTCCACAACAGTATCTCGGACCTGCCTGGTGTGTTCCTTGTTCTTCATGATGCTCTCTGCGCTTTAAACGGACCTCTGAGACTATCACAGAGCAGGTGCATTTATACGGAGACTTGATTACACACAGGTGGATTCTATTTATCATCATTAGTCATTTAGGTCAACATTGGATCATTCAGAGATCCTCACTGAAGGTCTGGAGAGAGTTTGCTGCACTGAAAGTAAAGGGGCTGAATAATTTTGCACGCCCAATTTTTTTGTTTTTTATTTGTTATAAAGGTTTGAAATATCCAATAAATTTCGTTCCACTTCATGATTGTGTCCCACTTGTTGTTGATTCTTCGCAAAAAATTACAGTTTTATATCTTTATATTTAAAGCCTGAAATGTGGCAAAAGGTCGTAAAGTTCAAGGGGGCCGAATACTTTCGCAAGGCACTGTATATAGGATATCCTGCCTGAAGAGTCTTTACTACTTTTGTCTATGGTGAGTGTGCATCTCCGTGACAGCAAAACAATGGAGCCCTTGGTTCTGGTATCGTCAATAGATGCAGCAGCAACTTTGAAATATTTATTTTGTAGACGATTTACATTTCTTTTACGCAAATGTGATTCTTGAATAAGCGCCACGTCTATGTTCTTCCTTCTTAAATAGTCCAGGAATTTAGCTTGTTTGATCGGCCCATTTAGCCCCCTGATGTTAACAGAAAGGATTGAAAGTTCAGCCATTTTCAAAACGTACGCGTATATATGTCTCAAGTACGCTACCGGAATTCACTGATAAATTTGTAGCAAAGGGTGAGCTGTTAGATCTAAGCACAGTGTGGTGAAAACACCAAAAATTAAATAAATCCCATAGCCCTCCGAGACCGCAACCCCCTTCCCTCTCTGTAGGATACGTGGCCGCATCAAATGCAGCTCGCACAAAAACTCAAAACTGCCCCTCCTGTCCAAAGTCACAGGTCAACTGAAACCGGTCTAATGCTTTCCTATGTTAAACATGAATAATGTTACAAAAACCTTTGAAACTAATTCCGAACCATCTATTAAGTTCTGAAATAAGCTGTATGAAAAACAAATCAGCCATGTAGGAGTAATAGACAGATTATAAAATGTAGTCTAATCAGATGCTCCAGCTCCAAAGCTCATACACTATAATTCCGACCAGCTATTACGCTCTGAAATAGACTATGTGGGAAACAAACCATGTAAGAGTAGATTATAGATTATAAGATAAGTGTTGTCATGCTTTCAGCCTCATCAAACATCCCTCCAAAGTCAGTATATGCAGTGTCCTCGGTTAAACTTGCACAGTTTTCCAGATGCACCAGTCCACAGTCCTCGGGTCCGTCCGCTCAGCTTCCCGCACTGGAGGCCTGCACGCCGCCCTCCAGGCCTGTTAACAGCTCCCAGTCCGGTCGCAAAGAGCTCAGCGTGAGCGTCACTTCTCCTTCCTTCATCTCCAAATCTCAACATTACTGGTCCTGGACCTCCTCGGGTGCAGTGAATGCGAGCGTTCTCCCACCGTGGATTACTCTCAAAGTTGCCAGATAAATAAGAAAATTTGGGATGCCTTTAGCATGCAGCTTATTCTGCGCTCATATAAATCCCTGGCGCCATTGTACAGTGAAAGCGCTGTAGTCAGGCTTAAAGCGCAGCATTGCGTTGGAATTGCAAATCGGACCTTCCTGTTGTACTTTCCTCGCCCCCTAAATAATTGCTTGGCGGTCCTGATATCTTAGACACCTGAGAATCAGCGTGCGTGTTCCTGTCCCCTTGCCGTAGATTCTATGTGCTCTGTCAATTTCGATGGTAGCCCTGTTCTGTAGGGATGGAATCCACTTTGGCAACTGTTTTTGCAAAAATCCAATTGGGTCGTCTTTTTCGCTACCCTCTTTCAGCCCAATGACTCGGATGTTATTTCTTCTCGACCTATCTTCCAGTTCAGCCAACTTGAACTCAAATTTCCTCTGGTCATCAATGCAGGCTTTCACCGTGTTTCTCATCTGTCTGCTGTCCTTCTTCCTCATCTAGTCGCTGAAATAGATATCTTACTGTAGTTCCCTGCCTCTTCAGCTCTGTCCTGATGTGTTGAAGCGTGGTGTCAATTTGCTTCCTTCTCTGCGTTGCGTACCACTGATTGAAGCCCGCTTTGTTGCTTTTCCAGGACCCTGGCCATGGCCTCCTCCATAGGTATGTCCGCGTTGCATCCGAAACCTCGCTAGCCGACACCATATTAGCAGAGTTGGCAGAATTCTTTGCTCGGGTAAACGGCAGCGGGGTCTGCTTTATCGTGGTTATCATGGTAACAAATCAAAGGATTGGCGTTGAATGAAAAATAATAGACCTGGTTTTTAATAAAAATACGGAGAGCTCATCATCAAGCAGCCATGCAGTTCGTCGGTCACGTGATTTTGGATCATATTTAAAAAAACCTTTGACTGACTAAAAAAAGTACATAAACATATATATAATAAAATAAATAAATATATATATATATATATAAATATCTGTGTGTATTACAGTGAACATACATGTATATACTCTGTTGAGGAGACTTGATTCTGAGTGGCTGGAGAGTTTGTATTATTTCCAGATTCCAACTCAGCTTAGGTGTAGCATCCTTTTTAGCATTCTACATTAGTGCTCATAGTTCTGGTTTTAGGTGTTACAAGGCAACAGTTTCTCCTACTTGTTGTAATGTTTTACCAAACTTGATAAAGAGTCTGAAGTAGTAATAAAGGCTAAGGGCCCTGCACTTCAGTTACAAGAATTGCATACAAATGAAAAATATTGCAGCTTGAGTGCTTTGTGTGAACTGTTCAAAGACGTGAGCAGAGAGGCTTGCCGATGCATTCCAGATATCTAGCATGCTAAATATCTGGACCTGTCTGCGAGCTACTGCCAATGGATGTGCAAGACATGGGTTGAGGGGAAACCTGGGAGGGGAGTGGACTGTAACAATAGGGACTTAACTGTATGTGTTGCATTTGTAACACAGACCAAAATTGTTGTTGCACCTAGAGGAAATTTTATGAACACATTGCAACGACAACACCCCCATAACACTTCATTTCTTTTTTCCTTTTTTTTTATCGCAGTAAATCAGTGCACCAACAACTTGGAACGCTTGTTTCTGTTCTTGTGCACGGTATTACATAATTTCCTGTCCATTCTATTTAAATTACACTGCTTTTTATCATTAATGAATAGGGGGGGGAAAAGACTACCGTTTTGATATTTAGACTTTTCTATATATTTAACACCTTTGAGTTGAAATCACTAAAAGGCAAGCTCTTTTTGTACATAAAAACTTCTTTTACAGTTATTTCAGATTCATTAAAATCCTACAATCTACAAAATGGTTACAATTATTCAACTCAATTATCAGCCCATTTTGTTGCTTGTATCATCTGCCCTCACATGTCCCTCTAAGTATTTGTCCCACTCTCTCCATCTAGGTTTAATCTGTAGACTGCAGCAAAAGTTGGCCCCCCATGGTGTCAAGCTCTCCATCCCTGGCTTACAAGGGGAGTCAGACGGCCCTCTTCCCAGCCCCGAGCCCTCTGAGCCCTCCCTGGTGCGGCTGCTGGCCCTGCTCTGTGGCCTGGAGCTTAACGGGAACCTTCGATCTGAGCTAGAACAGACTGTGGAGAAGGAGAGGGCATGTCTGCTGCAGGACGGCCTGCTGCAGGGCCTGCTAGACAACCATGCCCTCAGACACTGCCTGGACACCACCATAGAAAACCTCATGCCCGGCAAGATCAAAGTCCTGGAGGTAAGACTGAAAACTATGTAAAAATCCATAGAAGAAATTGGGCTAATTTCATTCAAATGCAGAATGGCGAAATTATCCTATTGTCTCAGAATATATACATTACATTACATTTCATTTAGCTGACGCTTTTATCCAAAGTGACTTACAATTGCTATGTATATCAGAGGATATCTGGAGCAACTAGGGGTTAAGTGTCTTGCTCAGGGACACATTGGTTGATGTATCGCAGTGGGATTCGCATGTGTTATATCCACTGCGCCAACACCACCCCAATATATACATTTGTTAACCCTCTTCACCTCTCTTACCCCTACCAGGCTCTCTCCAACGATGGTCAGCTCTTTTCTCGTGTGGTAGCGCTCCTTAACATCCAACCCATGCTGCGTGTGGACTACACTGCCACGGCGGCCAACCTAGACCTTCTGACCCCCCACCAGGCTACCCTGGAGGAGCTGGCAGTTTCCTCAGCTCAGTGGGACCCCTTGATGTCCCCGGTTCCTGGAGGTGTAGTAGGAGGGGCAGACCTTGTGGTGTGTAACCATGCCTGGGGCCCTCTAACGACGGACCCTGGACTTCTTTTGGCAAATCTGGCTTCTGGAGCCAAACAAAGGGGGTTTGTTCTCCTCCACACACTGCTGAAGGGAGAGACTCTGGGGGAAACAGTTGCCTTCCTCTCTAGCACTGCTCAGAGCAGCTGCCAGCAAGGACTGCTCACACAGGTTAGTGGAGACAATGCCCACTACTTTTTTTTACCCTGCCAAACACTTCCTTTTTGTGTATCTTATAGACATCACAATGATGAGGCCTCCCACAATAAAAATAGCAGTTTGATAGAATCATTATTCTGTCAATCTGTATGATTTTAAAACCCCCAAAGCTGGAAGATCAAAGAAATAATTTCTTATTTAGCTGCGGAGATTCTAAAATCACATTGAATATCTGAGCGGAAGGTGATGTTTTGCTAATATTATCTCCCTCTTTTTACCAGGCTGAGTGGGAGAGAGTGTTCTCTGAGGCATCCCTCAGCCTGGTGGCTGTAAGGAAGTCTTTTTATGGCTCAGCCCTTTTTCTGTGCCGCTGTCAGTCTCCAAGCAAACAGCCCATTTTCCTACCTGTGGACAGCACCAACTACAAGTGGGTGGAAACACTCAAGGTAGGTTCTATATTCGTCTGTGCCTGGCATTGGGCAAACAGTGTCCCAAAATACCATTTTGCATTCACTAAGTTAGAATGACTTAAAAGGGAAAGTTTTTATCATAATGAATACATGGAAACCATGACCTCTTTGTTCATCATTTACAAATGTGACATTA
>NC_053132.1:26877260-26939545 GCF_010015445.1 Perca fluviatilis | reverse complement strand
GTCCTGTTCACCACCAACCACTGAGCACCCAGAAGCCACACTCTCTCCTTGAGTTTGGGCACCCGTGAAGAGTCCATTGATGGCTTGAGATATTCGTTAAAGAGGATGAAGCTCAATGAGTAGCAGCCTGACAGTTCCATTATCTCCTTGCGTCAATGTCCATCTCTTGCACGTGCACCTCGAAGGAGACATCAGGGCCGTTTATTGTTCGATGGAGAGGATACTTGGCATGCGTTGTGAGACCTACACCCTGGCTCCAAACTCCTTAGCTTTGCATATGCTAGTCCAGGTTAGCATGAGCCAAGGCTGAAACCTTCATCGCTGAATCGCACAGATCTGGGTTGCTAGTCCACAAGGACAAGCCACTTTCGTGGGATTCTGCTGCCTGAAGTGAGGAACTTCGATGTCTTCAGCGAGAGTCGATCCACATAGACCAGTCGCCGTCCAGCGGTCAACCAAGCTTTCATGTCTTGCTGGGTGAACACACCCTACCTTTTAGCTTCGGCGTTTTAAAGTATGACTGCCATCAGATTGATTTAGGTGGCGCCATTCGTTAGGTTAACTTCTCCGTTCTATTTCCCAGCCTGGTGTTGTGCCAGGGCGCGGTAAGCAACGGTATCTAAAATTAGTCTTGAGTGGTAACACAAGCTCCATTACTGTAGATTTAGTGAGGGGCTCTCTTGCTCCTTGTCGGAAGACACATGGAACCGTCTGTGATGCATTCTCTGGGACATATTATGGCTTCGTCTTCCCGGAGCTCGGATTGATCTCTGGGTGTAACACGTCAACGGGGTTGCAATGTCCCAAGCGGCGCTGTCCACGAACCAGGGACTGCTTGTGGCTGCTTTCGACAGCGTGGTCGCGATCCATCGACAACTCTAGGTCGTGCCGTTGAAGTGGCTGTCGACTGTGTGAGAACCAGACTCTCCAAGGACTACGCGCAAGCAGGGAGCAGATGGAGAACGACAGAATGACAGAGACAATGCCTACGATAACGGACCGAGGTGGCAACGCGCTGATAAAGGAGCTGGGACTCAGGGGGTGCCAAGGCTAGGATCGCAGGCTACAGCTTCATGGTACGAAGGAACCGTCCGGCTCTGTCATGTATCGATTTGAACGGCTGATTCACAGGGTGTTTGAATATTTCCAAGTCAAGGGCATGAGGATGGAACCCTTTCAGCTTGAGCTCTTCAGGGGTGTGGTGTTTGGGTGTCACTAGGAGCCAGTTTGGCGATGCTCTGTTCAAGTACAAGCCGCTCTGCTGGACAAACTGGGCCTAGCCCTCTGGGCTCGGAGAGCTATGACCACGTTAACCCTGCCCTAAGTCACTGCTACCATGTGGAGAGAGAGTTCTCTCGCTGCCGCCAACCCTTACACCCTGTGCCTAGCTCGAGACAGTGTGGTAAAAGCCTGATGATGAGGCTGTTGCTGGCCGCGCGCCTCACACATGGATATCAACGTGATGGTGCAGGCTCAGAATAAACACATGTGCACCACCTTGAGGCGCGGAGGCGCCACGGAGGGACCCCAGCAGAGAGGGGAAGCCAGGAGGGACCACAGCGTTGCGATGGCGGGCGGAGAGCGCCAGAAAAAAAAAAAACAACCCCCTTGGAAGCCCCAAGAACCCCCCGGCCGCCTTCCCAGAAGAAACCCACAGACATCTGTGGCAACCCTGAGAACAGAACCTACAAATTTGACCGGGTTACAAGGGACCTTCTTATGCTCACTTCTTGTCTTCCAGTAACGATGAGAGTATGACAGTGTGATTGTGACTGTGGCGTGTTTCATTTGGCGCCGTATACACCTTGCCATCTATTTCTATTACTATTCTATCCTATCCTTTCGGCACTTCCACCGGGTCTGTCCCCGGTACACGGGTAGAAGTTATTGTAATTCACTGGGTTTGTCGGGGTGTTGCACCTGACCGGTAAAGTGAGTCACCGCGGCTGAAAACCAACCACGGATGACAGTCCGGCCAAGGATGCCAGTCCGACCAAAGGATGACAGTCCGACCACGGATGACAGTCCGACCACGTCTCACCAGGGGTGTGGGACGTCCAACTACTGAGTGAACCTTCTGTCAGTGAACGAGTGTCCAGCATAGCGCGACCACGGACGGTTTCTTTACCATCCCAAATATCTTGCTAACTTTTGTACAATAGTGTGCCCTAGTAAGCCATGGCGTCTACTACAAATGCACGGCCTAAAGGGGAGAAAAGCCCTGGCCACTGGGGACACCGTTCACCAAGGCCTCCTGCTACGTGCTATGTGACCCGAGGGAGCGTCGAGACGCAGTGAGTACGTTTAGAACACCCTCGGCCCTAGCTCTTGTCTTGCACAAAGGGTGACTCACTGTGCATCCGTGTGGTTGCCTCTAGCTTTGAAACTACAACCTGTTATACTTGCCACGAGTACTTCGAACTTCACTTCGGGCGGAAAGAGGCTCAGTCTGTGTACTGGAGCAGGAGATACATGTCCAGGAGCCGATCGAGGACCGCGCACCCGGTGGCTACCCAGGCCGCTCTTGAGGACATATGCCTGTCCAAAGGGTGTCAAGTGTGCTAAGCTTTTTAGAGCATTACACACAGAATGCCCAGGACGAAGAACTGAAACTTCGGCGCAAGTGTGCTCACTGTTTTATCGACACTGTAGGTGAGATGCTCACCAGAAAGTATGACATCATGCACCACGTTATTCAACCGAGCCTTAGGTGTGCACTACTCCGATTAGGGTAACCTGGGACTCCCCAGAACGAGAGCCATGACGGCTACAGAAGGGCTACTTGACAGGAGTGTCGAGGCTCATCAGTCTCTCCATGGGATCCCGTTGACGGGAACGATCACATCTTGTTCTCTCTGTGGAACTACCCTGACAACAGAGAGGAGCGGCCTGAACTTGAACAGGAATGCCCAGGGCTGACTGAAGGAGAGAAACCCTCATCGAGTCGTCACGCGGCGACACTAGACAATCTCGACGAACTAGACGATGAACGTCAAACGTACCGGCTGAGCTGAGCACCGGGAACACGAGATGTCTTGTCTGCCCATGTCCCAGGGAAGAAATGGCCACCGTGAACACATTCAACAACCTCGCGGGGACCCTGACGGATGGACCGAGGGCTTTCCCTTACAGCTTTAGTGTGCACATGGGCCACGATCTGAAGTTTGACGACCTGGTCAATTATTGTCTAACTCGCACCTCTACCGAGCCCTTGCGCACTCTACCGGCACGTGAAACCTGGGGCTCTGTCAACCCCGTGCTGCTCATGGAAGACCGCGTAAACCCTGCTACGGGTAACACAGTGCACCGGTAACACCGTAACATCCAGAGGACACCTGAGTACCATTGTCGCGAACCGAGATGCCACGCGTTCTCTGTGCTACAATGAGGTGTTTCTACCGGGGGCCCTGTCAGCAGACTGAACCTGGACGTGGACCTCAAGTGTTGTCGGAAGTGCAACGAGAGATTCGCTACCCATGCGGAACGCTCTGTTAAGCACAAGGTCTCTGAGGCCTTGACCACGAGTCTGATCTCAGTGATAGTTGAGTCTCTGTTTAGATTAGCAAAAGTGAAAAGGACCGAGTGGGAACATGACCCGTGTCTCAGGAAGCTAGCGAGCGCCGTGGGTAAAATAGCCGTGTACGTCAGGGCTTCCTCGGCCAAGTCCAAACTCAGTCTGAGGATGCTCTGGTATCTGCCGGTAGAACTGTGCGCTTTTGAGGGCATAGAGGCATACAGACCTTTGCTGCTACGGCGGGAGAATGTCTCTCTCAACTAACGTGCTGCTGTCCTACCGCGCAGGGCGCAGGCTTATCTGCGGACTCTGCGACCTGGAGCAACGCTATGGTAAGAGGAGGTTGTAACTCCTCGGGGTCCAGCTATCTGAGACTCGACTCGAATCATGCGACAAACAGGCGCTCGTCTATCGACAAGGCCCCATACTCGTTTAGGAAGTGCGTACGGCTCCCCAACTGCTATAAGGAGGACTCAGGTTTCGAGTACGTGGACACGTTCAACACGCAAGACCTAGAAGACCCGGGCTGTGATGACCCGCTATCCCTTTCCGTGGGCCTATCCTCAAACCCCATACTGAACGATGTCACGTCGCTGGGAAACCGTTTCCAGGGATTACTGAGAGCCCTGGGACACACTCAGCCCTTGGTAGTCTCCGGGCTCGCCGAAGTGCCGGATCAGGCCCACGTGGAAAGTGAAGCCCGGAGACTGGCTTTGCTCTGGGGTGTCCCCGTGACTATTAGGAAGACTGGAACGGGACTCTTTTGTGTCCAGGCGAATGGAAAGTCTGCAACTTACCCTTGTCCTATACACAATAGATGTACCGCCAGGGTGCGCTACACGCCCGTGGTTGTTGCTACACACACTAAGCCGAAATGTTTTGTACCCAGAGATCTGTGTTGTGTTGAATAATGATAATAAAAAACAAGATAAAACACACATGCAAACAAGCCCGGAGTGAGTGTCTTTATTGTCAATGTCAGTGTCAACAAAGGTTCTTTGGGTTGATTGTACAGACATTCAGCAACACGGTTACATAGATTGAGTCCTTGGTGGGGTTAATACGGGCTCTGGGAGCTGTGTTCTTTGCCACACACACACACACACACACACACACACAGCTGAAATGTTTTGTACCATGACCTGTGTTGAATAATAAAATGAAAGAAACACACACAAACAAGCCCAGCGTGAGTGTCTTTATTGTCAGTGTCAGTGTCAACAACAGTGTTAATGTGTGTCTTGATGTCTGTGCATGATGAGAATAATCATGAACCCGCTGCACATAGAGTATATGCTAACAGCGCTGATCACGAGTCTTACGAGTCAGAAATCTGTGGCGTGGAATAATGTCAATCTAGACAAGTGTAGTCCCAACGTCAACTACTGCCACACGAAGGTTACGCCGTATCTGATCGGGTTAATACGGCCAGCCATCAAGCCGCGCTGTCGCCAGTGTCCTCTGGGACGACCGTTAGACATCCAGAGGCGTTGAAGGACTTACGATGCGCGGTGTGTCGAGGCGGGCAATTTGTGAATGGGGAGTCTAAGAACGTTGTAAGCCACACAGTCTGCCATGTCCCGTAGGTCAGAGTGTGATACTGCCGGAACGTCCTGTACGACACAATATGTGGACACCGGAGGGATTACTTGGTACCAGGAGGTTTTGCTCAGAGGATAGAATCCAAGGTGTTTCTCGACAGCTCGATAGGCTAACCGTGGTGTGGCTCCGGGACATGCCAGAGGAGGTTCTTGGTAATCTGTGCGTTGAACTATCCAGGCTGGAACCAAACACGTGTAGGTGCAACTTGAACTACCAGCCCATGTGTACGGGTATGTTGTTCGAGAAAATTTACTACACGTTGAACAAAATGGCATCTTATGAATTGGCAAACCTCATGTACGAGACCGTGGCAAAACCACTACGCGGCCAGCAAGATCTGGGACCTAAAGCGGCCATTGAGTTTGTGCAATCCAATCCATTGTGGCTGGCGGAACACGACACGGTCATCATACCCACTAAAATTACCGTCCCCATGGGCATGTCTGACAGGTACACATTCAACGAGCTCACTTGGTACACGGGTAGTTTGGGGAACAGGTGTATTGCTTGTAGCAAACAAGAAGCATATTGAGAAATACAACTCGCGATATGACATTACCAGAGGCCTCAATTGGACCAAAAGGGACTCATCGAGTGGCTTCTTGGTGGACACGCTGGACATCTCGCTGGTCGTGGAAAGCTTCCACTGCGGCCTGTTCGACACATTGCAAGCCCACGTTGCCCTTAGTGACAAACGGCGCAAAAGCGTGATGGGGCTATCTGACATGCTCAGTGTCAACTGTGTGTGGAAACCCAAGCTGAGCACAGCCTGCAATTGCAGCCGAGCACTACTGGACTACATCCACCCCGAAGGCCTGTGCTCACCCACGTGTCTCTCGACCCCGTTCGCTCACCTGTCAAAAGGAGTCGAGGGCAGCAATAATGACTGGACTCTGGAAATCACACGCACCCAACCCGAAACCTCAATAAGGAGCCAGGGTAGGGTTCTGTACGGTTCGGTCCCCGCCACGACTGAAAGCTTCTGTCTAGTCAAAATGGACATTTTCACCCGCTCGCCTGGACCGAAACGAGACGCGCCATCTGCGCCTCTGCATGTGCTGCGATGTGACGTGGTATTGGTCGAGTTTGACATTGTGATACAAGACCGTGCACCGGCTCTCGGTGAACAGCAATATTTGCGCATAGCCGTACGATCCTTGTCAAAGGACGAGGACAACGCAAAGATGCGCGAGCTGCACGTGCCACTTGCGGCCGTGGACACCTTGAAAACTGTCATCCACCAAGGCTGGGGAAAGCGGATCGGTGTGAAGCTGCGCTTTTGTAAACACTCTAGCCGAGTCACGCCGCGTCAGGAAGAGATCGCCGCCGTACTCGACTGGATATTGACCATAAAGAGTGGCAAGCGAGCTCCGAGAGTGGTAGTCATAGACGTGGACCTGCGCGTAAAGTCTGTGGACTTTGCCATGATCAACAGTCTATATGGGTCCAAGTTAGACTTGATACCTGGGCTGTCGGCAGACATGATCTCAGAAGTCATTAGGATCAGCGGGTACGATGTACAATCTCCGGTAGTACAATCTCTTTAAATGTAGCGGTGGTAAGGAGAGGTGTCTCACACTGACGGCCATATACGACTCGGAGGAAACCCTCCTGTACCGGAAAGATGTCAAAGATCCCATTCCTGATTGTCGTGAGGCTCCGTCGTTCCCCAAGGACTGCAGCGTGTGCCGACACCAAGCCGTGAACATCATCATCATCTGTCCAAACACCTATCGCCCAGCACCGGGATGAACAGTGCAGGAAGACGGCTGAGTTTTTATCCCGTGACGGACAAAAGTCTAAGAGGTGTGCTCAGTGACACCCTGTTGCCCGACCAGGTGCGAGCTGAGACTGTGTTACGGGAGTTAGGCCTGCTCGTGTCGTTACATGGGGCTTTCCTGAACCTGGACACCATATCTGTGTTCCCCACTGGGGGTCTCTACGCGGGCTGTGAACAAGTGAGACCTGCTCGCTGGACCGTGGGAGAGACGATAGAGGACTATGCGATCAAGCTACCGCGTGACGAACGACACCGTGAGAGAATAGGACTTGTGGTGTTCGAGGAGCTGTGCACGAGATCGAACAACGCCGCGGGCATAGTGGTCTCACTCGCCTCGGCCGATTCGTGCCCCAGAGCTGCGCTACATGACATTGCTCAACAGACACAGTGGAAAGAACGGGACCGGGGACTCTGCCAGGGTCCACTACTCAATGTTTGACCTCACCGGCATCATCAAGGACATGGCCAAGTGGGGAGTGCGTAGATATTCGCTGGGATACCTCGACTACACCTTTGGCACCTCTGCGCAACGCCAGCTGACCTTCACGGAGCTCTCACGTGCTATCGACTCGGCTGCCGCAAAGCTCCAGACCTTATATTACCGGTATACGAGGGACCCGGCTTTCGGAGACGGCGGACACTCGTATGCTCACGTGGACGGCGTTTATAAGCTAGAAGGGGGCATGTTCTTCCAGCGCGTGACCGAGGGCATGTCTCCGGTGAAAAGCTTCGCGCCGGTTCCTGAGATGTCGAACCTGCGATTGGGCTTGTCCTCGGACATGAACGTAGGCGCTCCGTTGCCCATCGCCGGCGAGTTCGTTGCCCACAACCCTATTGAGAGGATAAAGGTCATCCCGCATGGTGCGCAGCTTGTCAATCTGAATTACAAGGACATGGTGGCCTTTGTGAATCACGCGAGGGGGACAATCTGCGTCCATTCGCCAGACACGGTTGTAAGGAGCAAAGATCTCAGGTTTACCTCCTTTGGTGTACACCGAGAAGACGAACAAGACATAGACCACGGTGAGAACCAGCGCCACGGTTGCCACCGCTACATTAGCGGGGCTCAGCATCGCGCTAGGATCTCTGTGACAGTACCGGTCAACGGATCTAGACACTCCACTGTTTTACAAAGTGTATCAGAAGCGAGTCGCTGGCTCAGGAAACCCATGCTCACGGGAGAAGAAGACGAGTGGCTTTACAGTAAGCACAAGATCACCACCACATTCCCATCGGTCCAATGTTCACTCTCGAGGCTGACCTCGACCCTGGACAGTATGCACTTGATATCCAAGACGGTCGAGTGCATCAGGGGCACTACTTCGTGCATGGAGTTGGGAGACTATGCTCATAACGGTTGGCCTCAAGGAGGCACAGGGTACCCGATTGCCATTTCAAGTGGCGTTGACACACACGGCGACATGTTGCTTAAGATGATGTAGCGCTGTCAACCCACGGTTTGGAGGCGTGTGGTGAGATCCCGTGTGACCTGGAGCTGTTCTCTTTTGGATCCCAGCCGCCCTCGTCCCCTCAGCCCGCACCGGGCTACTACATGCAAAGAGATGAGTCCCTGGGCCCCAATGTGAAAAGCTACATCGCGGCCCTGGGACCGCTCACCTCCAGGATCGTGGAAGCCGTCGCGGTCCTCTACTGCCCTGACTTCAACCGGGATCTCGACGAGAAGGCCCAGGCGTGTGTGACCACAATGAACAATTCTCTTGGCGCTCTAGGGGACACGTTCTCTCGACTGGCTACAGTGCTCGTGCAGGACGAGAGGGGCACGGAATTGAGAGTGCAACACGTAGCGTACATTTTGGCTCGCACCTCTGCGCTATGCCTGAGTGCTACTGTACCGCTTTATTAATCAACATGCGTTGATTGTGATGCTCTGTCGAGTGTGCAGTACATACCGGCAACAACGGTTCAGGAAACTCAAATGATGATGATGACTGGAGATGATTTGAGATGTCTACGGCCTCGCAACTCTGTCTACTGCTAACTCTGCTTTGGGCTAGAAACCCAGTGGGTTTCGGTCAACATTTAGCACCGTTGAACGCGAGCTCCGGTGAAACCCCAGGCCGAGCTGCTCTCGACTCCCAGGATCACAGAGTAATAATCCCCCCCGGTAAATGGAAGATCCGCATGCCTGGAAGAAACCCTTTCCTAGTGTACCATTTCTTTCTGGGATTGAACCTGACCCATCTCCAAGTCGAGTATCCCAATTGCTCCCAAGTGGCCTGTACAGGCTTAACCGAGGACAATAAGTCAAATCAACGTTGCGATCGACTGTGCTCCAGTGGCAGTTGGAATGAGGCTGAGCTCACCTTGAACACAGCCAAGCGTGAGTACACCAGGGCCACGTCCTCACTAGCAGCAGCCTTCGGCGATGTAGCCACTCTCGTGGATGTCTTGGGCCTATCGAACACTTTAGACCCAGGCGTTTTCAAACTCTTGGCAAACAGAGGCTCGGGTTCGCAAGTCGTGGACGTCATGCGACCCTACAGGAGGTTGATGAGCGATGCGCTGACCTCTGTAGCGGAACACTCCGGCGCCGCAGTCAAGTCTGTACACAGCCCGCCGGTCTTGGGGTCCAACGATCGCGAGTGCATTCAACGAGTTGCTGGACACCTGGAAGAGCCGGCGTTACAGTTGGCCGTGCAGCTCAATGCTGTCACCTTCGCCTTACAGGGGAGCTCACCGCCCGTCTACTCTCTTTGCGCGAGGCGTCAAGAGGTCGGACATGACCGGTCGCGAGCCCAAATTCATTACCGAGTATTACACACGCGTACCCGTAGCGAGCCGTTCGCTGTCATCCAGGCTCATCGTGGTGGTCGAGAGGCGCGCATTGGAAGCCTGTGGTGCTCTCGCGTTGGTACATGGCCTTCATCGATTCTTCCCATGGTAACAGGACTTGTTGGCTGGACAGGCCCATGGTGTGCGCGATGCAGACGCGCAAACTACAGGGTGCCCTCATGCGACTTGATCGGGATATGCGAGCCTCTGGTGGTTGACAATACCACGGTCCCGGCGTGCCTAGTGAACCAGAGGCGAGATAGGTTCTGAGTGCCCGGTGGTGTGCGGGCACTTTCGTTGCGGGTCCTGTCTGCTACCAGCCACAATGGGACACGTACACACTGAGGACCGCGCCCGAGGGAGCTCACGGTGTCTTCGCAACCACACGTCAGGTCGAGGCGAACAAGAGCCCCAGGATAGTCTCCAGGGTCTACTTTCTGTCTGAGGCCGAGATGCATACATCTATCGCTAGCGTTCGGGACCGAGCAGACCGCTCGTCCCAATTGCTGGAGCGAGGGGAGACTGTTTTACAGACCATGATTGCCATGGATCGCGCAGCTCGAAAATACACGGACAAAATACACGCGAAGACAATCGCTCGATCTCAGGGTTGTGTAGACTGTGAGCGCGCGATAGCCCGAATCCGGTTCATGGGCGCTGCTTCAGTTACCCTGTCCGCTCTAACCTGCACGTTATTGATTGTTATAATCACGACACTGAAGTGTAGCGGGAACCGACGTGTCCCCGTGAGGATAGACAGGGGTCTTACAGAGCCTTTGCTGTAAGTGTGTGCAGCGTGGCATACATGTCCAAACGCGTGAATCACTGTGCCGTAAGGACAAGTACTTAAGGATGCTCTATTCACACGTTACTCTCCAGTCCTAAGACACAGCCATGGCTCCTATACCTATGAGCTATCTACTTGTGACACTTTGACACTGGTACTTTATATTGGACCAGTACTACTTCAGTTGTCTCTGTCTACTAAAGTTGCCCTTCAATCCTCCAACTCCTGTCACCAATAGACCCAGGACATGGCGTACGCTAAACCTCATACGACCAGACCAAGCGCTTCCGCTAAGGAATCGGCGAACAAGGATCCGGGTACACAAGTGATAATACAGCCGCTGATCCCCGAACACAATCAATATCTCTACCTGCCAAAGTCGATTATGGAGTCCACGCGTGATATCGTAGGTGCATGCAATAAAAGGAAATTGAAGATCGTGCTCCCTGTGACCCCGCACACGACCAGCAAACTGGTTCATGTCCTGTGCTCCGCTGCGGGCGCAAATGTCTGGCCCGACGAGTGTGAGGAAGCCTTGAGGGCATGTCTCCCCTTAAGGGAGCACCATAAGGCCCTCTTGTCACACACCATGTTTGTGACCATGATCGGGACCTTGGTTGCCAGAGCTCTGGAGCAAGACACCAGGAATAGTGGAAACACTCTGGACCTTCTGGCCGACAGGCACTATGTGCGGAAGCATCATGTGTCACGATTCTAGTAAGACCAGTAAGATGGAGCAACGCACGTATGCCGGTATCATGGCCGTGCACATGGAGATGAACGCCCTGGCTGACAAGGCAAAAGAGACAGGCTCCCAATCAACGGTGTGGATCAAGCTCAGCCAAGAGGACACCAGAGCCCACTCGCGTGGGACAATATCTACCGTGACCCGATGCACTGATAACACCCATGGCCAACTTTGGACTCCAAGCACCATTACAAGGAAAACCCCCATCACCCGAGCACTTCACACAGGGTGGTGCTATGTGTGACATGAACCTAGTGGAAGCTATCGTTGGCGGATTGGCTTGCATATTGCGGGAAGCAAGGGCCACAAAGACGTCCACTGCGTGGCTGGATATGTACAAGGTTGAGAGGTTCGGAGATGCTGCGCAAGAACAGTGCAAGAGAGATCCTCGAGGGCTCTCAAGACCCACGTCACTGAGGATGACTATAAAGCCCTGTCAATCTTCCGGTGGTCCATAGATGCTATCGTTGGTGAATCTCCCCTATGGTCCCGTGTGAACATGGATGCGTGTTGCACTCACACTGTCAACAAAGGTGACCAGCGGGATTTGCTGTCATGCTACCGACCCCGGGGTCGTGATCACTGAGCTGTGTAACCCGTAATGTGTTATGTTGTAAGTCTGTACCATTCTGTGTTTACATGTTGGCACACCATGAGGCATTCTACATGGATCATAGCCAACTGTGTGTTACTATACATACATGTACTTTTGAGTCAATAAAGTGTACCTATGCCTGGATCACAGTGTGACTGTGTTGTTTGATTTCCTTTCCTGCTTTCCATCCATTCACACCGTAACCGTATCAAAGGTCAGAAAGTGATGGGTAATCAATGCCTGTGTCACCCTGTGAGATATGATTTCATATACAACCAAAAGACTAAAGAAACACACCATGGGGTTCATTCAATTCGATGCTGACATGTCTTTACTGATACAACACATACAGCAACAGCATTTGTGCTCTCTGAGTGTACACAGGTTCAACTTTGTACAGTGAGGTTTGGACATTGGGCAGTGTGGCGCAGGCTTCACACATGGAGTGGAAACACAAGTCTTTACCACAACGGCTGTGCGTGCAGGTTCCTAGACCGTATGCCATGTCGACACCGAGAGCAGATTGCACAGCCGTCATGTCAACCCCCAGAACACGTGACACGTTATCCAGTATGCACTTGGTCATTTGCACAAACATAGAGAAACACTCTGTGAGACAGTAAAGGATGGGTTAAAGGAGTTTATTGTACACCGCACAACATATACATATCACACCGTACACATCATGCTGCTGTGGTTATCGAGACCGAGTTCACATTACACTTCCTGGACAGCCCCGAGTCCAGCGTGGAGTCCAGCGTTGAGTCCTCACAGTTAAAGCAGACTACACCGTCACGCTCAGAGAATCCGTACTCGGAACCAGGTCTTGGTTTCATGAGGTTCCACAGTTCGTACACATATTTCATGCTCCGGACCATCAAGTCACTCGGTCCAATACTTAGACTGGACCAACTTTGGGACCTTGGCCGATTCCGAGAGTTGTACACCCAGGTTGTAACAGTCCCGAGGGGAACATGTGTCGATTGCGACCCATAGACTCCTCAGCGAGTGACACCAGGAGGAAAACTCTGTGTGCTTGGTCACTGCCACGGTCATCAATCTCTTGATCCCCAGTTCCCTTGGCACCTTGTTGTAGTCGGTCCCACACAGCGCCATGAACACCAGCTTCTCCGCACGCTCCTTAGCATCTCTGATTACATCTCCTTTGATGCACAGGAAAAAACACCTGCCTGCTCGGTTCAATCTCAAAAAGCGACCGTGGCTGCCCCTCTGTACCAGGCCTGTCATGTACGCCTTGCTCAAGCGCTTGAGACCACGCAAGACATTCTCCTGTTCCTTGCACAGTTCCGCCACGTCTACACCATCGTCGAGTTTTTCGTGCTCCTGCAGACAGGAGATCTTCCTCTTCTCTCCAACACACAAGGGCTTTTCCGAATTGGAGATTGCCGTCAGGCCCTGTTCAGATGCGGGCCATAGTGTTTCAAACGGACGGGAGTTGCCCGACTCTCGACCCTGTGGCGTGCTACCCCCGTAGTTTACAATGCTTATGTGTGTGTGTGCGTATGCGCACACGGATGTTTTTAAATTTTTTATTGTTCTTTTTGGTATCCTTGTTTATTTTTATCTCTTTCTGCTTCTAATTTCGTCTTTGCACTCTGGTTCCTCTCCCGCCGAGTCCTTTCCCTTCCTCCTTCTCATTCTCCGTTTTTGACGACACCGACATCGACACCAAAGTTCGATCGCCCCTTCCGCCAGTACATGCCCAGCAAGCCCGCCAAGGTCCGGACTCAAGTCGTCGGGTGGCCTGCGCGCCGCGCTCAAGTCGCGTGGAACATGCAGGTCTACGACACGCAAGTCTGTGAGCGCGAGCCGAGGAAGGAATCAGGGTGCCCGCGTGGTGATGGGCCTGACCGAGAGCCTGCGGGACCGCGCCAACGTCACATGTGACAACTTTTTCACCTCCTACGAGCTGGCCCGGCGCCTCCTCCACGAGCCCCTAACCGTGAGTGGGCACGTGCCAAAACAAGCCCGAGCTGCCGCGCTTGCTCGACACCAAAGGGCCGCGGTCTTCTCGTCAAGTTTGCCTTCACGCCCACCCGTCACGCTGGTGTCCTACGTGCCCAAGAAAAACAGGAACGTGGTGCTGCTGAGCACGCTGCACCACGGGACGCGGGGGTCAAGCGCCTCCAGGGCCGCCAAGCCCGACATCATCCTGCACTACAACAGCACCAGGGCGGCGTGGACAACCTGGACAAGCTCGTCGGCGACGCATTACAGCTGCCGCAGGAAGACGGGCGCTGGCCCTCGCCGTGTTCCACAACATTCTCGACGTATCCGCCTACAACGCCTTTGTGCTCTGGCGAGCTCAGGCCCGAGTGGCTCGCGGCAAGCTCAACAGGCGGGGGCTTTCCTCGAGCAGCTGGGCAGGCGTCGTCACTCCGCTCATCGAGAGGACGCTGCGCATCTCCCTCGCGCGCATAGCGTCTGCCGCGCTTGTCCAAGCCGTGGCGGCGAGGTCAGCAGCGCCAAGGTCAGGCACTGGTGTCACGCGCGAGCCCGACAAGACCAGCGAGGAGACGGCGACGAGGAGGAAGAGACGATGAGGAGGACGACGACGGCCGAGGGAAGCCGGAACCGAGGTGCCCGGCAAGCGAAAGAGGTGTCAGCTCTGTGCAAAGAAAAAGGACCGCAGCACACACCGTATTGCGGTGGCTGCCAGAGATACATCTGCAGGAGCTGCACCACGGTCCTACCTGCGGACTGCGTGAGGCAATAGCCTCTTGATTCGTAGCCGGTTTTGAGCTTCGTCTTTGACTTTCAAATAGTAGGCCAGGGTCCGGGGACCGAAGAGGCGAAGGCGTGTGACATGGAATAACATAGAATAAGCGAGGGTCCCGGGGACCCGAAGGACAGAGGCCGCGAGGCCAGTAGCAAATGCATAGAATCACAATAAGCCAGGGTCCCCGGGACCCGAAGGACGAGGCCGCGAGGCTAATACAAAACGTGAATAAACTAAACAAGTTCCCGTGACACGAAGGACAATACAAGGGTTAAGATGTTTTTATGTCAGAATCATGTTCAAGTTGCTAAACAGCTTGTTGCGGCGTGTAAAGCTTGTTTCCGTCGCTAAAATAGCATTACAGTCATTTCCTTCAAGAATCTCTTATAAAGGAAGTTTCTATGTCAGAATCATGTGTAAGGTGCTAAAAATAGCTTCTTGTGGCGTGTAAAGCTTGTTTCCATCGCTAAAATAGCTTTACAGTCATTTCCTTCAAGAATCTCTTATAAAGGAAGTTTCTATGTCAGAATCATGTGTAAGGTGCTCCAAACAGCTTATTGTGGCGTGTAAAGCTAGTTTCCATATCTGAAATAGCTTGTCAGTCATTTCCTACCAGAAGCGCTTATCAAGATGTTTTTATGTCAGAATCATGTTCAAGGTGCTCTAAACAGCTTGTTGCGGCGCAAGGCTTTGTTTCCATTTCCTTCAAGAATCTCTTATAAAGGAAGTTTCTAAGTCAGAATCATGTGTAAGGTGCTCCAAACGCTTCTTGTGGCACGTAAAGCTTGTTTCTATCGCTAATATAGCTTTACAGTAATTTCCTTCAAGAAACTCCCATAAAGATGTTTCGGTTTCAGAATCATGTGCAAGGTGCTCTAACAGCTTCTTGTGGCGTGTAATGCTAGTTACCATATTTCAAATAGCTTGTCAGTCATTTCCTACCAGAAGCGCTTATCAAGATGTTTTTATGTCAGAATCATGTGTAGTGCTCTAAACAGCTTCTTGCGGCGTGTAAAGCTTGTTTCCAGCACTAAAATAGCTTTACAGTAATTTTCTTCAAGAATCTCTCAAAAAGAAGTTTCTATGTCAGAATCATGTGTAAAGTGCTCCAAACAGCTTCTTGTGGAGCGTAAAGCTTGTTTCCATCGCTAAAATAGCTTTACAGTCATTTCCTTCAAGAATCTCTTATAAAGGAAGTTTCTATGTCAGAATCATGTGTAAGGTGTTCCAAATAGCTTCTTGTGGCGTGTAAAGCTTGTTTCCATCGCTAAAATAGCTTTACAGTCATTTCCTTCAAGAATCTCTTATAAAGGAAGTTTCTATGTCAGAATCATGTGTAAGGTGCTCCAAACAGCTTATTGTGGCGTGTAAAGCTAGTTTCCATATCTGAAATAGCTTGTCAGTCATTTCCTACCAGAAGCGCTTATCAAGATGTTTTTATGTCAGAATCATGTTCAAGGTGCTCTAAACAGCTTGTTGGGCGTGTAAAGCTTGTTTCCATGCTAAAATGGCTTTACGTCATTTCCTTCAAGAATCTCTTATATAAAGGAAGTTTCTATAAGTCAGAATCATGTGTAAGGTGCTCCAAAGCGCTTCTTGCGGTAAAGCTTGTTTCTATCGCTAATATAATTTTTATAGTAATTTCCTGAAACTCCCAATAAAGATGTTTCTGTTTCAGAATCATGTGCAAGGTGCTCTAAACAGCTATTGTGGGGTGTAAAGCTTGTTTCCAGCACTGAAATAGCTTTACAGTAATTTTCATCAAGATCTCTCAGAAAGAAGTTTATATGTCAGAATCATGTGTAAAGTGCTCCAAACAGCTTCTTGTGGCGTGTAAAGCTTGTTTCCATCGCTAAAATAGCTTTACAGTCATTTTCTTCAAGAATCTCTTATAAAGGAAGTTTCTATGTCAGAATCATGTGTAAGGTGCTCCAAACAGCTTCTTGTGGCGTGTAAAGCTTGTTTCCATCGCTAAAATATCACTTAAAGTCATTTCCTTCAAGAATCTCTTTTAAAGAAGTTTCTATGTCAGAATCATGTACAAGGTGCTCTAAAACAGCTTGTTGCGTGGAAAAGCTTTGTTTCCATTTCCTTCAAGAATCTCTTTTAAAGAAGTTTTTATGTCAGAATCATGTGTAAGGTGCTCCCAAAAGGCTTCTTGTGGGCGTAAAGCTTGTTTCTATCGCTAATATAGCTTTACAGTAATTTCCTTCAAGAAACTCCCATAAAGATGTTTCTGTTTCAGAATCATGTGCAAAGGTGCTCCTAAACAGCTTGTTGCGGCATGTAAAGCTTGTTTCCAGCACTAAAATAGCATTACAGTCATTCCTTCAAGAATCTCTTATAAAGGAAGTTTCTATGTCAGAATCATGTGTAAGGTGCTCCAAACAGCTTCTTGTGGGCGTGTAAAGCTAGTTTCCATATCTGAAATAGCTTGTCAGTCATTTCCTACCAGAAGTGCTTATCAAGATTTTTATGGGTCAGAATCATGTGTCAAGGTGCTCCAAACAGCTTGTTGCGTGCGAAAGCTTTGTTTCCATTTCCTTCAAGAATCTCTTATAAAGGAAGTTTCTAAGTCAGAATCATGTGTAAGGTGCCCAAACGCTTCTTGTGGCGCGTAAAGCTTGTTTCTATCGCTAATATAGCTTTACAGTAATTTCCTTCAAGAAACTCCCATAAAGATGTTTCTGTTTCAGAGTCATGTGCATGTGGTGTGTCTAAACAGCTTGTGTGTAAAGCTTGTTTCCAGCACTAAAATAGCATTACAGTCATTTCCTTCAAGAATCTCTTATAAAGGAAGTTTCTATGTCAGAATCATGTGTAAGGTGCTCCAAACAGCTTCTTGTGGCGCGTAAAGCTAGTTTCCATATCTGAAATAGCTTGTCAGTCATTTCCTACCAGAAGCGCTTATCAAGATGTTTTTATGTCAGAATCATGTGTAAGGTGCTCTAAACAGCTTCTTGTGGTACGTAAAGCTTGTTTCTAGCGCTAATATAGCTTTACAGTAATTTCCTTCAAGAAACTCCCATAAAGAAGTTTCTGTGTCAGAATCATGTGTAAGGTGCTCCAAACAGCTTCTTGTGGAGTCTAAAGCTTGTTTCCATCGCTAAAATAGCTTTACAGTCATTTCCTTAAGAATCTCTTATAAAGGAAGTTTCTATGTCAGAATCATGTGTAAGGTGCTCCAAACAGCTTCTTGTGGCGTGTAAAGCTAGTTTCCATATCTGAAATAGCTTGTCAGTCATTTCCTAAAAGAAGTGCTTATCAAGATGTTGTTATGTCGGAATCATGTTCAAGGCTGTAGTAAGTGGTTTCCATCGCTAAAAAGCTTTACAGTAATTCAAAATTCAAGAATCTCTTATAAAGGAAGTTTCTATGTCAGAATCATGTTCAAAGGGGCTCTAACAGCTTGTTGCGGCGTGTAAAGCTTGTTTCCAGCACTAAAATAGCTTTACAGTAATTATCTTCAAGAATCTCTCAAAAAGAAGTTTCTATGTCAGAATCATGTGTAAAGTGCTCCAAACAGCTGCTTGTGGAGTGTAAAGCTTGTTTACATCGCTAAAATAGCTTTACAGTCATTTCCTTCAAGAAGCGCTTATCAAGATGTTTTTATGTCAGAATCATGTGTAAGGTGCTCTAAACAGCTTGTTGCGGCGCGAAAAGCTTTGTTTCCATTTCCTTCAAGAATCTATTATAATGGAAGTTTCTAAGTCAGAATCATGTGTAAGGTGCTCCAAACGCTTCTAGTGGCACGTAAAGCTTGTTTCTATCGCTAATATAGCTTTACAATAATTTCCTTCAAGAAACTCCCATAAAGATGTTTCTGTTTCAGAATCATGTGCAAGGTGCTCTAAACAGCTTGTTGCGGCGTGTAAAGCTTGTTTCCAGCACTAAAATAGCTTTACAGTCATTTCCTTCAAGAATCTCTTAAAAAGGAAGTTTCTATGTCAGAATCATGTTCAAGGTGCTCTAACAGCTTGTTGTGGCGTGTAAAGCTTTTTTCCATCTCTAAAATAGCTTTACAGTCATTTCCTTCAAGAATCTCTTAAAAAGGAAGTTTCTATGTCAGAATCATGTTCAAGCTGCTCTAATAGCTTGTTGCGGCGTGTAAAGTTGTTTCCATTGCTAAAAATGCTTTACAGTAATTTTCTTCAAGAAACTCCTATAAAGATGTTTCTGTTTCAGAATCATGTGTAAGGTGCTCCAAACGCTTCTTGTGGCGCGTAAAGCTTGTTTCTATCGCTAATATAGCTTTACAGTAATTTCCTTCAAGAAACTCCCATAAAGATGTTTCTGTTTCAGAATCATGTGCAAGGTGCTCTAAACAGCTTGTTGCGGCGTGTAAAGCTTGTTTCCAGCACTAAAATAGCTTTACAGTAATTTTCTTCAAGAATCTCTCAAAAAGAAGTTTCTGTGTCAGAATCATGTGTAAGGTGCTCCAAACGCTTCTTGTGGCGCGTAAAGCTTGTTTCTATCGCTAATATAGCTTTACAGTAATTTCCTTCAAGAAACTCCCATAAAGATGTTTCTGTTTAAGAATCATGTGCAAGGTGCTCTAAATAGCTTGTGTGTAAAGCTTGTTTCCAGCACTGAAATAGCATTACAGTCTTTTCCTTCAAGAATCTCTTATAAAGGAAGTTTCTATGTCAGAATCATGTGTAAGGTGCTCCAAACAGCTTCTTGTGGCGTGTAAAGCTAGTTTCCATATCTGAAATAGCTTGTCAGTCATTTCCTACCAGAAGTTGGTGAATGTGTTTATGTCAGAATCATGTTCAAGGTGCTAAACAGCTTGGTTGCAGCGTGTAAAGCTTGTTTCCAGCACTAAAATAGCTTTACAGAAATTTTCTTCAAGAATCTCTCAGAAAGAAGTTTCTATGTCAGAATCATGTGTAAAGTGCTCCAAACAACTTCTTGTGGAGTGTAAAGCTTGTTTCCATCGCTAAAATAGCTTTACAGTCATTTCCTTCAAGAATCTCTTATAAAGGAAGTTTCTATGTCAGAATCATGTGTAAAGTGCTCTGAACAGCTTTTTGTGGAGTGTAAAGCTTGTTTCCATCGCTAAAATAGCTCTACAGTCATTTCCTTCAAGAATCTCTTATAAAGGAAGTTTCTATGTCAGAATCATGTGTAAGGTGCTCCAAACGCTTCTAGTGGCACGTAAAGCTTGTTTCTATCGCTAATATAGCTTTACAATAATTTCCTTCAAGAAACTCCCATAAAGATGTTTCTGTTTCAGAATCATGTGCAAGGTGCTCTAAACAGCTTGTTGCGGCGCGAAAAGCTTTGTTTCCATTTCCTTCAAGAATCTATTATAATGGAAGTTTCTAAGTCAGAATCATGTGTAAGGTGCTCCAAACAGCTTCTTGTGGCGTGTAAAGCTAGTTTCCATATCTGAAATAGCTTGTCAGTCATTTCCTACCAGAAGCGCTTATCAAGATGTTTTTATGTCGGAATCAGCGTGTAAAGTGGTTTCCATCGATAAAAATGCTTTACAGTAATTTTCTTCAAGAAACTCCTATAAAGATGTTTCTGTTTCAGATAATTTTCAAGTTTCTCTAAACAGCTTCTTGCGGCGTGTAAAGCTTGTTTCCATCACTAAAACAGCTTTACAGTAATTTCCTTCAAGAAACTCCTATAAAGATGTTTCTGTTTCAAAATAATGTTGAAGGTGCTCTAAACAGCTTCTTGCGCCGCGGTAAAGCTTGTTTCCATATCTGAAATAGCTTGTCAGTCATTTCCTACCAGACGTGCTTATCAAGATGTTGTTATGTCGGAATCAGCGTGTAAAGTGGTTTCCATCGCTAAAAAAGCTTTTCAGTAATTCAAGAATTCAAGAATCTCTTATAAAGGAAGTTTCTATGTCAGAATAATGTTCAAGGTGCTCTAACAGCTTGTAAAGTTGTTTCCATCGATAAAAATGCTTTACAGTCATTTCCTTCAAGAATCTCTCATAAAGAAGTTTCTATGTCAGAATCATGTGTAAAGTGCTCCAAACAGCTTCTTGTGGAGTGTAAAGCTTGTTTCTATCGCTAAAATAGCTTTACAGTCATTTCCTTCTAGAATCTCTTATAAAGGAAGTTTCTATGTCAGAATCATGTGTAAGGTGCTCCAAACGGCTTCTTGTGGCGTGTAATATCTGAAATAGCTTGTCAGTCATTTCCTAAAAGAAGTGCTTATCAAGATGTTGTTATGTCGGCATCATGTTCAAGCGTGTAAAGTGGTTTCCATCGCTAAAAAAGCTTTACAGTATTTCAAGAATTCAAGAATCTCTTATAAAGGAAGTTTCTATGTCAGAATCATGTTCAAGGTGCTCTAACAGCTTGTTGTGGCGTGTAAAGCTTTTTTCCATCGCTAAAATAGCTTTACAGTCATTTCCTTCAAGAATCTCTTAAAAAGGAAGTTTCTATGTCAGAATCATGTTCAAGGTGCTCTAATAGCTTGTTGCGGCGTGTAAAGTTGTTTCCATTGCTAAAAATGCTTTACAGTAATTTTCTTCAAGAAACTCCTATAAAGATTTTTCTGTTTCAGAATCATGTTCAATGTGCTCAAAACAGCTTGTTGCGGCGTGAAAAGCTTGTTTCCATCGCTAAAATAGCATTAAAGTCATTTCCTTCAACAATCTCTTTTAAAGAAGTTTCTATATCAGAATCATGTACAAGGTGCTCTAAACAGCTTGTTGCGGCGTGAAAAGCTTTGTTTCCATTTCCTTCAAGAATCTCTTTTAACCCTTGTGTTGTCCTTTGGGTCAGAAGGACCCGTTCAGTTTATTTGACTTTTTGCATTGGCCTGGCGTTGCGCTCGGGTCTTTCCGGACCCCACGTTATTCCGTATTCTCTGCGCTACGGCGCGCCCTGGCCTTCGGTCTTTCTGACCCATACGTTACTTCGTGGTATTTCTCTGCTACCGCGGCTCTGGCCTTCGGTCTTTCTGACCCATACGTTATTCCGTGGTATTTCTCTGCTACCGCGGCCCTGGCCTTCGGGTCTTTCTGACCCATACGTTATTCCGTGGTATTTCTCTGCTACCACGGCCCTGGCCTTCGGGTCTTTCTGACCCACACGTTATTTCGTGGTATTTCTCTGCTACCGCGGCTCTGGCCTTCGGGTCTTTCTGACCCATAACTTATTTCGTGGTATTTCTCTGCTACCGCGGCTCTGGCCTTCGGGTCTTTCTGACCCATACGTTATTCCGTGGTATTTCTCTGCTACCGCGGCTCTGGCCTTCGGGTCTTTCTGACCCACACGTTATTCCGTGGTATTTCTCTGCTACCGCGGCTCTGGCCTTCGGGTCTTTCTGACCCACACGTTATTCCGTGGTATTTCTCTGCTACCGCGGCTCTGGCCTTCGGGTCTTTCTGACCCACACGTTATTCCGTGGTATTTCTCTGCTACCGCGGCTCTGGCCTTCGGGTCTTTCTGACCCACACGTTATTCCGTGGTATTTCTCTGCTACCGCGGCCCTGGCCTTCGGGTCTTCCTGACCCATACGTACCTTATTCCGTGGTATTCAGGGGACTCCGGCCTGGCTCGTAGTAGTAACACAGAAATGGTAAGGGAGAAAAGGGGGAAAGAGACAAACCTCATCCTCGTCCTACTAAACACTTTTATTATACACACTGTTCACATTCGTCTTCTTGTTTTTGTCATCTTTGCTTCTTCTTCTTCTTTTGGACCTTTGTACTCTTTGTACTCGGTTCAGCGGCCGGTTGTGACGCCGGCATGGCCCGTTGTGTGACTCTAAATTTGGAGCTGCATAATTTTCTCAAACACGCGGAACAAGAGGCAAGCGCGGCACGCTCAGCACGTGCGGTTTGCGTGATGCGCGAGGCACGTGCAGCACGCGCGGCACGCGTAGCACGTGTAACACGCAATGTCCCCAAGTGGAAGAGATGGAAGAAGAAAACACAAAAGAGGAAGAAGAAGAAGAAGAAGAAGAAGAAGAAGATGATGATGATGACCACAGCGACTCTGCCGAGGAAGACGAATGGTCATCCGGCGGGTGTGCGTCAGAAGACGACAGAGACAAACACGACGCCGCGGACGGAGAAAAAGACTGCCACGGAGAAAAGGACTGCCGCGATGCCGCCGGCCACGACGCGGGAGAAGAGGACTACGACGCCACTGACAACCGAGACGAACGAGGACAAGAACGAGGAGAAGACATGGCAGCAGCAGCCCAAGAGGGTGTACGGCAAAGGGAAGAAGAAGAAGAACAAGAAGAAGAACAAGAAGAAGAAGAAGAAGAAGAAGAACAACAACAACAACAACAACAACAACAACAACAACAACAAGACAAAGACAAAGAGGGCCAAGACGAGGAGGAGCAGGACGAGGAGCAGGATGAGCAGGACGAGGAGGAGAGCGAAAGGTTCGTGTCCAAAAACGGTGAAATAGAATGGTCCTCGACGCGATGACATCGGCCCTCGACGCTTCGACCTCGCCAGCGAATAACGAAGAGGAGGAAGAGGACCAACAACTGGACGATGAACGACAACAACATGACCAAGACGGCGACGACGAGGAGCAACAACAGGCTCCAGAGAGCCCCGGACCCACCGAGTACGCGACCACACGCGTCCGAGACATACTCTCCACGTTCGACCTGTTGGTCACGCGGCGCATACTAGAGATCGCGGTGACCGCCACGAACCTCGAGGGCCCCAGGAAATGCGGCAACGACTGGAAAATGACGGACGCGACGGAGCTGCGCGGCTACCTCGGGCTGCTGCTCCTCGCCGGAGTGTACAGGTCCCGAAACGAGGCCCTGGAGAGCCTGTGGCACGAGGAGAGCGGCAGGGCCATTTTCCGCGCCACAATGTCGCTGAAGCGATTCCAGCACGCTCACGACTGCTGCGATTCGACGACCACGAGACGAGGCGCCAGACGAGCCTTCGGACAAACTGGCGGCCATAACGAGACGTGTGGGCCGCTTGCGCGGCGTGCCTGCCTCGCCTCTACAACCCGGCCCCGGACGTGACTGTGGACGAACAGCTGGTTCCCTTCGAGGTGAGTGTCGTCGTCGGGTCTGGGAACTCGCTGGCCATCGGCGGCGGGGCTCAATCCGAGCGCGCCGGCTGGATAAACAGCAGCAGCAGCAGCAGCAGCAGCAGCAGCGGCGGTTGTCTTTCACAGAGTGGTCGGATAGAGTGGTCGGATAGCTTGCAGCGCAGCCCTCCCACGGACGCTGTACTGCTACATAATGTGTGCGTGTGGCCACCTGACCAGAGTTTGGTTTCTCCGGCCGCTGCTGCTGCTGCTGCTGCTGCTGCTGTTTATCCAGCCGGCGCTGCTGCTCAAAAGCCCCCTCAAACGGACCGGGAGTTTCGCCCAACTCTGTGGCGTGCATACCCCCGTAGTTTACAAAGCTTATGTGTGTGTGTGTGTGTGTGCGTATGCGCGTACACGGATGTTTTAAATTTTTTTGTTCTTTTGGTATCCTTGTTTATTTTTATCTCTTTCTGCTTCTCATTTCGTCTTTGCACTCTGGTTCCTCTCCGCCGAGTCCTTTCCCCTTCCTCCTTCTCATTCTCCGTTTTTGACGACACCGACATCGACCCCAAGGTCGATGCTCCTTCCGCCAGTACATGCCCAGCAAGCCCTGCATACGGACTCAAGTCGAGGGTGGCCTGCGACGCCGGCTCCAGCTAGCCGCGCGGAACATGCAGGTCTACACCGGGCAAGTCTGTGAGCGGCGAGCCCGAGGAATCAGAGGCCCGCGTGGTGATGGACCTGACCGTGGGCCTCGCGGGACCCGCGCACGTCACATGTGACAACTTTTTCACCTCCTACGGAGCGGCCGGGCGGTCCTCCACGAGGCGCCTCACCGTGGTGGGCACGGCGCGCAAAAACAAGCCCGAAGCTGTCGCCGCCTTGCTCGACACCAAGGGCCGGCGGTCTTCGTCCAAGTTTGCCTTCACGCCCACCGTCACGCTGGTGTCCTACGTGCCCAAGAAAAACAGGAACGTGGCGCTGCTGAGCACGCTGCACACGGGGACGCGCGGGTCAGGCCTCTCCAGGGCCGCCAAGCCCGACATCATCCTGCACTACAACAGCACCAGGGCGGCGGTGGGACAACCTGGACAAGCTTGTCGGGCACGCATAGCCGCTCGCGGAAGACGGGCGCTGGCCCCTCTCCGTGTTCCACAACATTCTCGACGCGTGTCCGCCTACAACGCCTTTGTGCTCTGGCGAGCTCAGGCCCGAGTGGCTGCGCGGGCAAGCTCAACAGGCGCAGGGCTTTTCTCGAGCAGTGGGCAGGGCTTTTTCGTTCACACCGCTCATCGAGACGCGTTTCGCATGTCCCTCGCGCACACAGCCGTCTGCGGCGCCTTGCTGTCCAAGCCGTGTCCGGCGAGGTCAGGCGCGCCAGGTCAGGCACTGGTGTCACGCGAGCCCGACAAGACCAGCGAGGAGACGGTTACGCAGGAGGAAGAAGACGGTGAGGAGGACGACGACGACGGGGAAGCGGAACCGGAGTGCCCAGCAAGCGAAAGAGGTGTCAGCTCTGTGCAAAGAAAAAGGACCGCAAGACACACACCGTGTGCGGTGGCTGCCAGAGATACATCTGCAGGAGCTGCACACGGTCCTACTGCACGGACTGCGTGAGGCAATAGCCTCTTGAGTCGCGCGGCGGTTTGAGCTTCGTCGGTGACTTTCAAATAGTAGGCCAGGGTCCCGGGGACCGGCGACGAGGCGAAAGCGGTGTGACATGGAATAACATAGAATAAGCGAGGGTCCCGGGGACCCGAAGGACAGAGGCCGCGAGGCCAGTAGCAAATGCATAGAATCACAATGAGCCAGGGTCCCCGGGACCCGAAGGACGAGGCCGCGAGGCTAATACAAAACGTGAATAAACTAAACAAGTTCCCGTGACACGAAGGACAATACAAGGGTTAACAGCTTGTTACACGGTGTAAAGTTGTTTCCATCGCTAAAAAGCCTACAGTAATTTCCTTCAAGAAACTCCTATAAAGATGTTTCTATTTCAGTCATGTCTAAACAGCTTCTTGTGGCGTGTAAAGCTTGTTTCCATATCTGAAATAGCTTGTCAGTCATTTCCTACCAGATGCGCTTATTTATAGATGTTTTTATGTCAGAATCATGTTCAAGGTGCTCTAAACACTTCTTGTGGCGCGTAAAGCTTGTTTCTATCGCTAATATAGCTTTACAGTAATTTCCTTCAAGAAACTCCCATAAAGATGTTTCTGTTTCAGAATCATGTTCAATGTGCTCTAAATGGCTTGTTGTGGCGTGAAAAGCTTGTTTCCATCACTAAAATAGCTTTACAGTCATTTCCTTCAAGAATCTCTTATAAAGGAAGTTTCTATGTCAGAATCATGTGTAAGGTGCTCCAAACAGCTTCTTGTGGCGTGTAAAGCTAGTTTCCATATCTGAAATAGCTTGTCAGTCATTTCCTACCAGAAGTGCTTATCAAGATGTTTTTATGTCAGAATCATGTTCAAGGTTGCTCTAAACAGCTTCTTGCGGCGTGTAAAGCTTGTTTCCATCGCTAAAATGGCTTTACAGTCATTTCCTTCAAGAATCTCTTATAAAGGAAGTTTCTATGTCAGAATCATGTGTAAGGTGCTCCAAACGCTTCTTGTGGCGCATAAAGCTTGTTTCTATCGCTAATATAGCTTTACAGTAATTTCCTTCAAGAAACTCCCATAAAGATGTTTCTGTTTCAGAATCATGTGCAAGGTGCACTAAACAGCATGTGTGTAAAGCTTGTTTCCAGCACTAAAATAGCTTTACAGTAATTTTCATCAAGAATCTCTCAGAAAGAAGTTTATATGTCAGAATCATGTGTAAAGTGCTCCAAACAGCTTCTTGTGGAGTGTAAAGCTTGTTTCCATCGCTAAAATAGCTTTACAGTCATTTTCTTCAAGAATCTCTTATAAAGGAAGTTTCTATGTCAGAATCATGTGTAAGGTGCTCGAAACGGCTTCTTGTGGCATGTAAAGCTTGTTTCCATCGCTAAAATACCACTAAAGTCATTTCCTTCAACAATCTCTTTTAAAGAAGTTTCTATGTCAGAATCATGTACATGGTGCTCTAAACAGCTTGTTGCGGCGTGAAAAGCTTTGTTTCCATTTCCTTCAAGAATCTCTTTTAAAGAAGTTTTTATGTCAGAATCATGTGTAAGGTGCTCCAAAAGCTTCTTGTGGCGCGTAAAGCTTGTTTCTATCGCTAATATAGCTTTACAGTAATTTCCTTCAAGAAACTCCCATAAAGATGTTTCTGTTTCAGAATCATGTGCAAGGTGCTCTAAACAGCTTGTTGCGGCGTGTAAAGCTTGTTTCCAGCACTAAAATAGCATTACAGTCATTTCCTTCAAGAAACTCCCATAAAGATGTTTCTGTTTCAGAATCATGTGCAAGGTGCTCTAAACAGCTTGTTGCGGCGTGTAAAGCTTGTTTCCAGCACTAAAATAGCATTACAGTCATTTCCTTCAAGAATCTCTTATAAAGGAAGTTTCTATGTCAGAATCATGTGTAAGGTGCTCCAAACAGCTTCTTGTGGCGTGTAAAGCTTGTTTCCATCGCTAAAATAGCTTTACAGTCATTTCCTTCAAGAATCTCTTATAAAGGAAGTTTCTATGTCAGAATCATGTGTAAGGTGCTCCAAACAGCTTCTTGTGGCGTGTAAAGCTAGTTTCCATATCTGAAATCGCTTGTCAGTCATTTCCTACCAGAAGTGCTTATCAAGATGTTTTTATGTCAGAATCATGTTCAAGGTTGCTCCAAACGCTTCTTGTGGAGCGTAAAGCTGTTTCCATCACTAAAATATATTTACAGTCATTTCCTTCAAGAATCTCTTGTAAAGGAAATTTCTATGTCAGAATCATGTTCAAGGTGCTTTTAACAGCTTGTTACACCGTGTAAAGTTGTTTCCATCGCTAAAAAGCCTACAGTAATTTCCTTCAAGAAACTCCTATAAAGATGTTTCTATTTCAGTCATGTCTAAACAGCTTCTTGTGGCGTGTAAAGCTTGTTTCCATATCTGAAATAGCTTGTCAGTCATTTCCTACCAGATGCGCTTATTTATAGATGTTTTTATGTCAGAATCATGTTCAAGGTGCTCTAAACACTTCTTGTGGCGCGTAAAGCTTGTTTCTATCGCTAATATAGCTTTACAGTAATTTCCTTCAAGAAACTCCCATAAAGATGTTTCTGTTTCAGAATCATGTTCAATGTGCTCTAAATGGCTTGTTGTGGCGTGAAAAGCTTGTTTCCATCACTAAAATAGCTTTACAGTCATTTCCTTCAAGAATCTCTTATAAAGGAAGTTTCTATGTCAGAATCATGTGTAAGGTGCTCCAAACAGCTTCTTGTGGCGTGTAAAGCTAGTTTCCATATCTGAAATAGCTTGTCAGTAATTTCCTACCAGAAGTGCTTATCAAGATGTTTTTATGTCAGAATCATGTTCAAGGTTGCTCTAAACAGCTTCTTGCGGCGTGTAAAGCTTGTTTCCATCGCTAAAATGGCTTTACAGTCATTTCCTTCAAGAATCTCTTATAAAGGAAGTTTCTATGTCAGAATCATGTGTAAGGTGCTCCAAACGCTTCTTGTAAAGCTTGTTTCTATCGCTAATATAGCTTTACAGTAATTTCCTTCAAGAAACTCCCATAAAGATGTTTCTGTTTCAGAATCATGTGCAAGGTGCACTAAACAGCATGTGTGTAAAGCTTGTTTCCAGCACTAAAATAGCTTTACAGTAATTTTCATCAATAATCTCTCAGAAAGAAGTTTATATGTCAGAATCATGTGTAAAGTGCTCCAAACAGCTTCTTGTGGAGTGTAAAGCTTGTTTCCATCGCTAAAATAGCTTTACAGTCATTTTCTTCAAGAATCTCTTATAAAGGAAGTTTCTATGTCAGAATCATGTGTAAGGTGCTCCAAACGGCTTCTTGTGGCATGTAAAGCTTGTTTCCATCGCTAAAATACCACTAAAGTCATTTCCTTCAACAATCTCTTTTAAAGAAGTTTCTATGTCAGAATCATGTACAAGGTGCTCTAAACAGCTTGTTGCGGCGTGAAAAGCTTTGTTTCCATTTCCTTCAAGAATCTCTTTTAAAGAAGTTTTTATGTCAGAATCATGTGTAAGGTGCTCCAAAAGCTTCTTGTGGCGCGTAAAGCTTGTTTCTATCGCTAATATAGCTTTACAGTAATTTCCTTCAAGAAACTCCCATAAAGATGTTTCTGTTTCAGAATCATGTGCAAGGTGCTCTAAACAGCTTGTTGCGGCATGTAAAGCTTGTTTCCAGCACTAAAATAGCATTACAGTCATTTCCTTCAAGAATCTCTTATAAAGGAAGTTTCTATGTCAGAATCATGTGTAAGGTGCTCCAAACAGCTTCTTGTGGCGTGTAAAGCTAGTTTCCATATCTGAAATAGCTTGTCAGTCATTTCCTACCAGAAGTGCTTATCAAGATTTTTTATGTCAGAATCATGTTCAAGGTGCTCCAAACAGCTTGTTGCGGCGCGAAAAGCTTTGTTTCCATTTCCTTCAAGAATCTCTTATAAAGGAAGTTTCTAAGTCAGAATCATGTGTAAGGTGCTCCAAACGCTTCTTGTGGCGCGTAAAGCTTGTTTCTATCGCTAATATAGTTTTACAGTAATTTCCTTCAAGAAACTCCCATAAAGATGTTTCTGTTTCAGAATCATGTGCAAGGTGCTCTAAACAGCTTGTGTGTAAAGCTTGTTTCCAGCACTAAAATAGCATTACAGTCATTTCCTTCAAGAATCTCTTATAAAGGAAGTTTCTATGTCAGAATCATGTGTAAGGTGCTCCAAACAGCTTCTTGTGGCACGTAAAGCTAGTTTCCATATCTGAAATAGCTTGTCAGTCATTTCCTACCAGAAGCGCTTATCAAGATGTTTTTATGTCAGAATCATGTGTAAGGTGCTCCAAAAGCTTCTTGTGGCACGTAAAGCTTGTTTCTATCGCTAATATAGCTTTACAGTAATTTCCTTCAAGAAACTCCCATAAAGATGTTTCTGTTTCAGAATCATGTGCAAGGTGCTCCAAACAGCTTCTTGTGGAGTCTAAAGCTTGTTTCCATCGCTAAAATAGCTTTACAGTCATTTCCTTTAAGAATCTCTTATAAAGGAAGTTTCTATGTCAGAATCATGTGTAAGGTGCTCCAAACAGCTTCTTGTGGCGTGTAAAGCTAGTTTCCATATCTGAAATAGCTTGTCAGTCATTTCCTACCAGAAGCGCTTATCAAGATGTTTCTAAGTCAGAATCATGTGTAAGGTGCTCCAAACGCTTCTTGTGGCGCGTAAAGCTTTTTTCTATCGCTAATATAGCTTTACAGTAATTTCCTTCGAGAAACTCCCCTAAAGATGTTTCTGTTTCAGAATCATGTGCAAGGTACTCTAAACAGCTTGTGTGTAAAGCTTGTTTCCAGCACTAAAATAGCATTACAGTCATTTCCTTCAAGAATCTCTTATAAAGGAAGTTTCTATGTCAGAATCATGTGTAAGGTGCTCCAAACAGCTTCTTGTGGCGTGTAAAGCTAGTTTCCATATCTGAAATAGCTTGTCAGTCATTTCCTACCAGAAGTGCTTATCAAGATGTTTTTACGTCAGAATCATCTTCAAGGTTGCTCTAAAAGCTTCTTGCGGCGTGTAAAGCTAGTTTCAATATCTGAAATAGCTTGTCAGTCATTTCCTACCAGAAGTGCTTATCAAGATGTTTTTATGTCAGAATCATGTGTAAGGTGCTCTAAACAGCTTGTTGCGGCGTGTAAAGCTTGTTTCCAGCACTAAAATAGCATTACAGTCATTTCCTTCAAGAATCTCTTATAAAGGAAGTTTCTATGTCAGAACCACACTGTAAAAACGAGAACTTGAAATTGCTCATCTTACTTTGATTTTCAATTAAACAGAACAAAAAACACATAATTGCATTATAAACTTTGTTAAAGTAGTTACTTCAACTCACTGTATTAAGTTTATTGTGATAAGTTGGTCTCACTTCAAAATGTATGGTGGCGCCACTTTGAAATTGTAGTTAGACTCAAATTGAGGCCAGGTCAATAACTCTTTTCATGCTCCACGCCAAAAACAGGGTTTCTGGCAGTTCTGCAGGGTTTTCAGTTGCTTACCTTTTCGGCCTGCTCTATGCCTTGAACTCCGATTTGCGTACTGCAGTCAGGTGGTTCATTGGCTGGTCAATTCCCTATGATGCAAGGCAGTAAATGGTTGTGTCAAACTTTGCTGAAAAGTTTGCAGTTTGTTCGAAATACAAATGTAACTTTATGAATTCCGTTTATTAAACGCGTGTTCGCTTAGAATGTAATGTTTTGTTGCCTGGTAATTGTCATTGTTGTGCTGGTTTACATTTGTAACCATGAGGTAAGTGACTGTTACGTTTGATAAGAAGAGCTGAGTTTTGCAGTGTTAGACTTTGAGCAGTAATAGGCTTCCTTCAGCCAGTATTCTGCGGCGCGTCACTTCACTAGTGGCCCTTTTATGTCAAGTGATGCAAGATCAGCAGCTTTAGATGGGTCCCTATTTTGCACGGGGGCTTTTTAGAAGTCGAAACTTAGTTTTTACACACAAAAGTTAATTATCTGAACAAAAGATAATTAGTTGACATGACTGTTTTTGAATTATTTAGTATGTGAAACTTAAGATTTTAAGTTTTACATCTATGAAAGATAAATTATTTAAACAAAACATTATTAGTTGGCACAGCATATGAAAGTTAATTATTTGAACAAAACATTATTAGTTGGCTGAACTATTTTCAAAACGTGAAATTTTTGAGTTTTCACAACATTTTCGTTTTACAGTGCATGTAAGGTGCTCTAAACAGCTTGTTGCGGCGGTAAAGCTTGTTTCCAGCACTAAAATAGCTTTACAGAAATTTTCTTCAAGAATCTCTCATAAAGAAGTTTCTATGTCAGAATCATGTGTAAGGTGCTCCAAACAGCTTCTTGTGTGCGGGTAAAGCTAGTTTCCATATCTGAAATAGCTTGTCAGTCATTTCCTACCAGAAGTGCTTTATCAAGATGTTTCTAAGTCAGAATCATTGTAAGGTGCTCCAAACGCTTCTTGTGGCGCGTAAAGCTTTTTTCTATCGCTAATATAGCTTTACAGTAATTTCCTTCGAGAAACTCCCCTAAAGATGTTTCTGTTTCAGAATCATGTGCAAGGTGCTCTAAACAGCTTGTGTGTAAAGCTTGTTTCCAGCACTAAAATAGCATTACAGTCATTTCCTTCAAGAATCTCTTATAAAGGAAGTTTCTATGTCAGAATCATGTGTAAGGTGCTCCAAACAGCTTCTTGTGGCGTGTAAAGCTAGTTTCCATATCTGAAATAGCTTGTCAGTCATTTCCTACCAGAAGTGCTTATCAAGATGTTTTTATGTCAGAATCATGTGTAAGGTGCTCTAAACAGCTTCTTGTGGCGTGTAAAGCTAGTTTCCATATCTGAAATAGCTTGTCAGTCATTTCCTACCAGAAGTGCTTATCAAGATGTTTTTACGTCAGAATCATGTTCAAGGTTGCTCTAAACAGCTTCTTGCGGCGTGTAAAGCTAGTTTCAATATCTAAAATAGCTTGTCAGTCATTTTCCTACCAGAAGCTCTTATAAAGATGTTTCTTTTATGTCAGAATCATGTGTAAGGTGCTCTAAACAGCTTCTTGTGGATGTAAAGCTAGTTTCCATATCTGAAATAGCTTTTCAGTCATTTCCTACCAGAAGTGCTTATCAAGATGTTTTTACTGTCAGAATCATGTTCAAGGTTGCTCTAAACAGCTTCTTGCTGGCGGTAAAGCTAGTTTCAATATCTGACATAGCTTGTCAGTCATTTCCTACCAGAAGTGCTTATCAAGATGTTTTTATGTCAGAATCATGTGTAAGGTGCTCTAAACAGCTTGTTGCGGCGTGTAAAGCTTGTTTCCAGCACTAAAATAGCTTTACAGAAATTTTCTTCAAGAATCTCTCAGAAAGAAGTTTCTATGTCAGAATCATGTGTAAAGTGCTCCAAACAGCTTCTTGTGGCGTGTAAAGCTAGTTTCCATATCTGAAATAGCTTGTCAGTCATTTCCTACCAGAAGTGCTTATCAAGATGTTTTTATGTCAGAATCATATTCAAGGTGCTCTAAACAGCTTGTTATGTTTGAAAAGCTTTGTTTACATTTCCTTCAAGAATCTCTTATAAAGGAAGTTTCTAAGTCAGAATCATGTGTAAGGTGCTCCAAACGCTTCTTGTGGCGGTAAAGCTTGTTTCTATCGCTAATATAGCTTTACAGTAATTTCCTTCAAGAAACTCCCATAAAGATGTTTCTGTTTCAGAATCATGTTCAAGGTTGCTCTAAACAGCTTCTTGGTGTGCGTAAAGCTAGTTTCCATATCTGAAATAGCTTGTCATTCATTTCCTACCAGAAGCGCTTATCAAGATGTTTTTATGTCAGAATCATGTGTAAGGTGCTCTAAACAGCTTCTTTGTGGCGTGTAAAGCTAGTTTCCATATCTGAAATAGCTTGTCAGTCATTTCCTACCAGAAGTGCTTATCAAGATGTTTTTACGTCAGAATCATGTTCAAGGTTGCTCTAAACAGCTTCTTTGCGGCGTGTAAAGCTAGTTTCAATATCTGAAATAGCTTGTCAGTCATTTCCTACCAGAAGTGCTTTATCAAGATGTTTTTATGTCAGAATCATGTGTAAGGTGCTCTAAACAGCTTGTTGCATGATGTAAAGCTTGTTTCCAGCACTAAAATAGCTTTACAGAAATTTTCTTCAAGAATCTCTCAGAAAGAAGTTTCTATGTCAGAATCATGTGTAAAGTGCTCCAAACAGCTTCTTGTGGCATGCAGCTAGTTTCCATATCTGAAATAGCTTGTCAGTCATTTCCTACCAGAAGCGCTTATCAAGATGTTTCTATGTCAGAATCATGTGTAAGGTGTTCTAAACAGCTTCTTGTGGCGTAAAGCTTTTTTCTATCGCTAATATAGCTTTACAGTAATTTCCTTCTTGAGAAACTCCCCTAAAGATGTTTCATGTTTCAGAATCATGTGCAAGGTGCTCTAAACAGCCCTTGTGGGTGTAAAGCTTGTTTCCAGCACTAAAATAGCATTACAGTCATTTCCTTCAAGAACTTCTCTTATAAAGGAAGTTTCTATGTCAGAATCATGTGGAAGGTGCTCCAAACAGCTTCTTGGGAGTGTAAAGCTTGTTTCCATATCTAAAATAGCTTTACAGTCATTTCCTTACAGAATTTCTTATAAAAGATGTTTCTATGTCAGAATCATGTGTAAGGTGCTCTAAACACGCTTCTTGGGCGTGTAAAGCTTGTTTCTATCATCTAATATAGCTTTACAGTAATTTCCTATCAAGAAGCTCTTATAAAGATGTTTCTATTTCAGAATCATGTGTAAGGTGCTCTAAACAGCTTGTTGCGGTGTAAAGCTTGTTTCCAGCACTAAAATAGCTTTACAGTAATTTTCATCAAGAATCTCTCTCAGAAAGAAGTTTCTATGTCAGAATCATGTGTAAGGTGCTCCAAACAGCTTCTTGTGGAGTGTAAAGCTTGTTTCCATAGCTAAAATAGCTTTACAGTCATTTCCTACAAGAATCTCTTATAAAGATGTTTCTATGTCAGAATCATGTGTAAGGTGCTCTAAACGCTTCTTGTGGTGTGTAAAGCTTGTTTCCATAGCTAAAATAGCATTACAGTCATTTCCTACAAGAAGCTCTTATAAGATGTTTCTATGTCAGAATCATGTTCAAGGTGCTCTAAACAGCTTGTTGCGTGAAAAGCTTTGTTTCCATTTCCTTCAAGAATCTCTTTATAAAGAAGTTTTTTATGTCAGAATCATGTGTAAGGTGCTCTAAAACGCTTCTTGTGCGGGTGTAAAGCTTGTTTCTATCGCTAAAATAGCTTTACAGTAATTTCCTTCAAGAAACTCTTATAAAGAAGTTTCTATTTCAGAATCATGTGTAAAGGTGCTCTAAACAGCTTCTTGTGGCGTGTAAAGCTAGTTTCCATATCTGAAATAGCTTGTCAGTCATTTCCTACCAGAAGTGCTTATCAAGATTTTTTATGTCAGAATCATGTTCAAGGTGCTCTTAAACAGCTTGTTCTTGTGTGAAAAGCTTTGTTTCCATTTCCTTCAAGAATCTCTTATAAAGGAAGTTTCTAAGTCAGAATCATGTGTAAGGTGCTCCAAACGCTTCTTGTGGCGCGTAAAGCTTGTTTCTATCGCTAATATAGCTTTACAGTAATTTCCTTCAAGAAACTCCCATAAAGATGTTTCTGTTTCAGAATCATGTGCAAGGTGCTCTAAACAGCTTGTTGCGGCGTGTAAAGCTTGTTTCCAGCACTAAAATAGCATTACAGTCATTTCCTTCAAGAATCTCTTATAAAGGAAGTTTCTATGTCAGAATCATGTGTAAGGTGCTCCAAACAGCTTCTTGTGGCGTGTAAAGCTAGTTTCCATATCTGAAATAGCTTGTCAGTCATTTCCTACCAGAAGTGCTTATCAAGATGTTTTTATGTCAGAATCATGTGTAAGGTGCTCTAAACAGCTTCTTGTGGCGTGTAAAGCTTGTTTCTATAGCTAAAATAGCTTTACAGTAATTTCCTTTAAAGAAACTCTTATAAAGATGTTTCTATTTCAGAATCATGTGTAAGGTGCTCTAAACAGCTTCTTGTGGCGTGTAAAGCTTGTTTCCAGCACTAAAATAGCTTTACAGTAATTTCCTTCAAGAATCTCTTATAAAGGAAGTTTCTATGTCAGAATCATGTGTAAGGTGCTCCAAACAGCTTCTTGTGGCGTGTAAAGCTAGTTTCCATATCTGAAATAGCTGTCAGTCATTTCCTACCAGAAGTGCTTATCAAGATGTTTCTAAGTCAGAATCATGTGTAAGGTGCTCCAAAAGCTCTGCTTGTGGCGTAAAGCTTGTTTCTATCGCTAATATAGCTTTACAGTAATTTCCTATCAAGAAACTCCCCTAAAGATGTTTCTATTTCAGAATCATGTGCAAGGTGCTCTAAACAGCTTGTGGCGGTGTAAAAGCTTGTTTCCAGCACTAAAATAGCATTACAGTCATTTCCTTCAAGAATCTCTTATAAAGGAAGTTTCTATGTCAGAATCATGTGTAAGGTGCTCTAAACAGCTTCTTGTGGCGTGTAAAGCTAGTTTCCATATCTGAAATAGCTTGTCAGTCATTTCCTACCAGAAGTGCTTATCAAGATGTTTTTACGTCAGAATCATGTTCAAGGTTGCTCTAAACAGCTACTTCTTGCGGTGTAAAGCTAGTTTCAATATCTGAAATAGCTTGTCAGTCATTTCCTACCAGAAGTGCTTATCAAGATGTTTTCTATGTCAGAATCATGTGTAAGGTGCTCTAAACAGCTTGTTAGGCGTGTAAAGCTTGTTTCCAGCACTAAAATAGCATTACAGTAATTTCCTTCAAGAATCTCTTATAAAAGGAAGTTTCTATGTCAGAATCATGTGTAAGGTGCTCCTAAACAGCTTCTTGCGGTGTAAAGCTTGTTTCCAGCACTAAAATAGCTTTACAGTAATTTCCTTCAAGAATCTCTCAGAAAGAAGTTTCTATGTCAGAATCATGTGTAAAGTGCTCCAAACAGCTTCTTGTGGCGTGTAAAGCTAGTTTCCATATCTGAAATAGCTTGTCAGTCATTTCCTACCAGAAGCGCTTATCAAGATGTTTCTAAGTCAGAATCATGTGTAAGGTGCTCCAAACGCTTCTTGTGGCGCGTAAAGCTTTTTTCTATCGCTAATATAGCTTTACAGTAATTTCCTTCAAGAAACTCCCATAAAGATGTTTCTGTTTCAGAATCATGTGCAAGGTGCTCTAAACAGCTTGTGTGTAAAGCTTGTTTCCAGCACTAAAATAGCATTACAGTCATTTCCTTCAAGAATCTCTTATAAAGGAAGTTTCTATGTCAGAATCATGTGTAAGGTGCTCCAAACAGCTTCTTGTGGCGTGTAAAGCTAGTTTCCATATCTGAAATAGCTTGTCAGTCATTTCCTACCAGAAGCGCTTATCAAGATGTTTTTATGTCAGAATCATGTTTAAGGTGCTCTAAACAGCTTCTTGTGGCGTGTAAAGCTAGTTTCCATATCTGAAATAGCTTGTCAGTCATTTCCTACCAGAAGGCTTATCAAGATCTTATAAAGAAGTTTCTTATGTCAGAATCATGTGTAAGGTGCTCTAAACAGCTTCTTGTGGCGTGTAAAGCTAGTTTCCATATCTGAAATAGCTTGTCAGTCATTTCCTTACCACAAGTGCTTATCAAGATGTTTTTATGTCAGAATCATGTTAAAGGTTGCTCTAAACAGCTTCTTTGCGTGTAAAGCTAGTTTCAATATCTGAAATAGCTTGTCAGTCATTTCCTACCAGAAGTGCTTATCAAGATGTTTTTATGTCAGAATCATGTTCAAGGTGCTCTAAACAGCTTGTTGCGGCGTGTAAAGCTTGTTTCCAGCACTAAAATAGCTTTACAGTAATTTTCTTCAAGAATCTCTCTAAAAGAAGTTTCTATGTCAGAATCATGTGTAAAGTGCTCCAAACATCTTCTTGTGGCGTGTAAAGCTAGTTTCCATATCTGAAATAGCTTGTCAGAGTCATTTCCTACCAGAAGTGCTTAAGAGGTTTTTATGTCAGAATCATGTTCAAGGTGCTCTAAACAGCTTGTTGCTTGTTGAAAACTTTGTTTCCATTTCCTTCAAGAATCTCTTATAAAGGAAGTTTCTAAGTCAGAATCATGTGTAAGGTGCTCCAAAAAGCTTCTTGTGGCGTGTAAAGCTTGTTTCTATCTCTAAATATAGCTTTACAGTAATTTCCTTCAAGAAACTCCCATAAAGATGTTTCTGTTTCAGAATCATGTGCAAGGGTTGCTCTAAACAGCTTGTGTGTAAAGCTTGTTTCCAGCACTAAAATAAGATTACAGTCATTTCCTTCAAGAATCTCTTATAAAGGAAGTTTCTATGTCAGAATCATGTGTAAGGTGCTCAAAAAGCTTCTTGTGGCGTGTAAAGCTAGTTTCCATATCTGAAATAGCTTGTCAGTCATTTCCTACCAGAAGTGCTTATAAAGATGTTTTATGTCAGAATCATGTGTAAGGTGCTCTAAACAGCTTTTTGCGTGGTGTAAAGCTTGTTTCCATCACTAAAATAGCTTTTACAGTAATTTTCTTCAAGAATCTCTCAGAAAGAAGTTTATATGTCAGAATCATGTGTAAAGTGCTCCAAACAGCTTCTTGTGGATAAAGCTTGTTTCCATCGCTAAAATAGCTTTACAGTCATTTCCTTCAAGAATCTCTTATAAAGGAAGTTTCTATGTCAGAATCATGTGTAAGGTGCTCCAAACAGCTTCTTGTGGCGTGTAAAGCTAGTTTCCATATCTGAAATAGCTTGTCAGTCATTTCCTACCAGAAGTGCTTATCAAGATGTTTTTATGTCAGAATCATATTCAAGGTGCTCTAAACAGCTTGTTGGGCTTGAAAAGCTTTGTTTCCATTTCCTTCAAGAATCTCTTATAAAGGAAGTTTCTAAGTCAGAATCATGTGTAAGGTGCTCCCAAACGGCTTCTTGTGGTGGCGTAAAGCTTGTTTCTATCGCTAATATAGCTTTACAGTAATTTCCTTCAAGAAACTCCCATAACGATGTTTCTGTTTCAGAATCATGTGCACGGTGCTCTAAACAGCTTGTGTGTAAAGCTTGTTTCCAGCACTAAAATAGCATTACAGTCATTTCCTTCAAGAATCTCTTATAAAGGAAGTTTCTATGTCAGAATCATGTGTAAGGTGCTCCAAAAAGCTTCTTGTGGCGTGTAAAGCTAGTTTCCATATCTGAAATAGCTTGTCAGTCATTTCCTACCAGAAGTGCTTATCAAGATGTTTTTATGTCAGAATCATGTGTAAGGTGCTCTAAACAGCTTGTTGCGGCGTGTAAAGCTTGTTTCCAGCACTAAAATAGCTTTACAGAAATTTTCTTCAAGAATCTCTCAGAAAGAAGTTTCTATGTCAGAATCATGTGTAAAGTGCTCCAAACAGCTTCTTGTGGAATGCAAAGCTTGTTTCCATCGCTAAAATAGCTTTACAGTCATTTCCTTCAAGAATCTCTTATAAAGGAAGTTTCTATGTCAGAATCATGTGTAAGGTGCACCAAACAGCTTCTTGTGGCGTGTAAAGCTAGTTTCCATATCTGAAATAGCTTGTCAGTCATTTCCTACCAGAAGTGCTTATCAAGATGTTTTTATAACAGAATCATATTCAAGGTGCTCTAAACAGCTTGTTGCGGCGCGAAAAGCTTTGTTTCCATTTCCTTCAAGAATCTCTTATAAAGGAAGTTTCTAAGTCAGAATCATGTGTAAGGTGCTCCAAACGCTTCTTGTGGCGTGTAAAGCTTGTTTCTATCGCTAAAATAGCTTTACAGTAATTTCCTTCAAGAAACTCCCATAAAGATGTTTCTGTTTCAGAATCATGTGCAAGGTGCTCTAAACAGCTTGTGTGTAAAGCTTGTTTCCAGCACTAAAATAGCATTACAGTCATTTCCTTCAAGAATCTCTTATAAAGGAAGTTTCTATGTCAGAATCATGTGTAAGGTGCTCCAAACGCTTCTTGTGGCGTGTAAAGCTTGTTTCTATCGCTAATATAGCTTTACAGTAATTTCCTTCAAGAAACTCCTATAAAGATGTTTCTGTTTCAGAATCATGTTCAAGGTTGCTCTAAACAGTCTTCTTGGCGTGTAAAGCTAGTTTCCATATCTGAAATAGCTTGTCATTCATTTCCTACCAGAAGTGCTTATCAAGATGTTTTTATGTCAGAATCATGTGCAAGGTGCTCTAAACAGCTTGTTGCAGTGTAAAGCTTGTTTCCAGCACTAAAATAGCTTTACAGTCATTTCCTTCAAGAATCTCTTATAAAAGAAGTTTCTATGTCAGAATCATGTGTAAGGTGCTCCAAACAGCTTCTTGTGGCGTGTAAAACTTGTTTCTATCGCTAATATAGCTTTTACAGTAATTTCTACATCAAGAAACTCCCATAAAGATGTTTCTGTTTCAGAATCATGTTCAAGGTTGCTCTAAACAGCTTCTTGCGGCGTGTAAAGCTAGTTTCAATATCTGAAATAGCTTGTCAGTCATTTCCTACCAGAAGTGCTTATCAAGATGTTTTTATGTCAGAATCATATTAAGGTGCTCTAAACAGCTTGTTGCAGTCAATAAAGCTTTATTGCAGCTAAAATAGCTTTACAGTCATTTCCTTCAAGAATCTCTTATAAAGGAAGTTTCTATGTCAGAATCATGTGTAAGGTGCTCCAAACAGCTTCTTGTGGCGTGTAAAGCTAGTTTCCATATCTGAAATAGCTTGTCAGTCATTTCCTACCAGAAGTGCTTATCAAGATGTTTTTACGTCAGAATCATCTTCAAGGTTGCTCTAAACAGCTTCTTGCGGCGTGTAAAGCTAGTTTCAATATCTGAAATAGCTTGTCAGTCATTTCCTACCAGAAGTGCTTATCAAGATGTTTTTATGTCAGAATCATGTGTAAGGTGCTCTAAACAGCTTGTTGCGGCGTGTAAAGCTTGTTTCCAGCACTAAAATAGCTTTACAGTAATTTTCTTCAAGAATCTCTCAAAAAGAAGTTTCTATGTCAGAATCATGTGTAAAGTGCTCCAAACAGCTTCTTGTGGCGTGTAAAGCTAGTTTCCATATCTGAAATAGCTTGTCAGTCATTTCCTACCAGAAGTGCTTATCAAGATGTTTTTATGTCAGAATCATATTCAAGGTGCTCTAAACAGCTTGTTGCGGCGCGAAAAGCTTTGTTTCCATTTCCTTCAAGAATCTCTTATAAAGGAAGTTTCTAAGTCAGAATCATGTGTAAGGTGCTCCAAACGCTTCTTGTGGCGTGTAAAGCTTGTTTCTATCGCTAATATAGCTTTACAGTAATTTCCTTCAAGAAACTCCCATAAAGATGTTTCTGTTTCAGAATCATGTTCAAGGTTGCTCTAAACAGCTTCTTGCGGCGTGTAAAGCTAGTTTCCATATCTGAAATAGCTTGTCATTCATTTCCTACCAGAAGCTCTTATAAAGATGTTTTTATGTCAGAATCATGTGTAAGGTGCTCTAAACAGCTTCTTGTGGCGTGTAAAGCTAGTTTCCATATCTGAAATAGCTTGTCAGTCATTTCCTACCAGAAGTGCTTATCAAGATGTTTTACGTCAGAATCATGTTCAAGGTTGCTCTAAACAGCTTCTTGTGGCAGTGTAAAGCTAGTTTCAATATCTGAAATAGCTTGTCAGTCATTTCCTACCAGAAGTGCTTATCAAGATGTTTTCTATGTCAGAATCATGTGTAAGGTGCTCTAAACAGCTTGTTGCTGGCGTGTAAAGCTTGTTTCCAGCACTAAAATAGCTTTACAGTAATTTCCTTCAAGAATTCTTATAAAGGAAGTTTCTATGTCAGAATCATGTGTAAGGTGCTCCAAACAGCTTCTTGTGGCGTGTAAAGCTAGTTTCCATATCTGAAATAGCTTGTCAGTCATTTCCTACCAGAAGCGCTTATCAAGATGTTTTTGTCAGAATCATGTTCAAGGTGCTCTAAACAGCTTGTTGTGGCGCGAAAAGCTAGTTTCCATATCTGAAATAGCTTGTCAGTCATTTCCTACCAGAAGTGCTTATCAAGATGTTTTTATGTCAGAATCATGTGTAAGGTGCTCTAAACAGCTTGTTCGTGGTGTAAAGCTTGTTTCCAGCACTAAAATAGCTTTACAGTAATTTCCTTCAAGAATCTCTTATAAAGAAGTTTCTATGTCAGAATCATGTGTAAAGGTGCTCCAAACAGCTTCTTGTGGCGTGTAAAGCTAGTTTCCATATCTGAAATAGCTTGTCAGTCATTTCCTACCAGAAGTGCTTATCAAGATGTTTTTATGTCAGAATCATATTCAAGGTGCTCTAAACAGCTTGTTGCGCGTGTAAAGCTTTGTTTCACATTTCCTTCAAGAATCTCTTATAAAAGAAGTTTCTAAGTCAGAATCATGTGTAAGGTGCTCCAAACGCTTCTTGTGGACGTGTAAAGCTTGTTTCTATCGCTAATATAGCTTTACAGTAATTTCCTTCAAGAAACTCCCATAAAGATGTTTCTGTTTCAGAATCATGTTCAAGGTGTCTAAACAGCTTCTGGCGTGTAAAGCTAACTGTTTCCATATCTGAAATAGCTTGTCATTCATTTCCTACCAGAAGTGCTTATCAAGATGTTTTTATGTCAGAATCATGTTTAAGGTTGCTCTAAACAGCTTCTTGTGGGGTGTAAAGCTAGTTTCCATATCTGAAATAAGCTTGTCAGTCATTTCCTACCAGAAGCGCTTATCAAGATGTTTCTATGTCAGAATCATGTATAAGGTGCTCTAAACAGCTTCTTGTGGTAGAAAGCTAGTTTCTATATTATAATAGCTTTACAGTAATTTCCTTCAAGAAACTCCCATAAAGATGTTTCTATTTCAGAATCATGTGTAGTGCTCTAAACAGCTTGTTGCGGCGTGTAAAGCTTGTTTCCAGCACTAAAATAGCTTTACAGTCATTTCCTTCAAGAATCTCTTAAAAAGAAGTTTCTATGTCAGAATCATGTGTAAGGTGCTCCAAACAGCTTCTTGTGGCGTGTAAAGCTAGTTTCCATATCTGAAATAGCTTGTCAGTCATTTCCTACCAGAAGTGCTTATCAAGATGTTTTACGTCAGAATCATGTTCAAGGTTGCTCTAAACAGCTTCTTTCTTGCGGCGTGTAAAGCTAGTTACCATATCTGAAATAGCTTGTCAGTCATTTCCTACCAGAAGCGCTTATCAAGATGTTTTTATGTCAGAATCATGTGTAGTGCTCTAAACAGCTTGTTGCGGCGTGTAAAGCTTGTTTCCAGCACTAAAATAGCTTTACAGTCATTTCCTTCAAGAATCTCTTATAAAGGAAGTTTCTATGTCAGAATCATGTGTAAGGTGCTCCAAACAGCTTCTTGTGGCGTGTAAAGCTAGTTTCCATATCTGAAATAGCTTGTCAGTCATTTCCTACCAGAAGCGCTTATCAAGATGTTTTTTCGTCAGAATCATGTTCAAGGTTGCTCTAAACAGCTTCTTAGCGTGTAAAGCTAGTTTCAATATCTAACATAGCTTGTCAGTAATTTCCTACCAGAAGTGCTTATAAAGATGTTTTATATGTCAGAATCATTGTGCAAGGTGCTCTAAACAGCTTGTGTGTAAAGCTTGTTTCCAGCACTAAAATAGCTTTACAGTCATTTCCTTCAAGAATCTCTTATAAAGGAAGTTTCTATGTCAGAATCATGTGTAAGGTGCTCCAAACAGCTTCTTGTGGCGTGTAAAGCTAGTTTCCATATCTGAAATAGCTTGTCAGTCATTTCCTACCAGAAGTGCTTATCAAGATGTTTTTACGTCAGAATCATGTTCAAGGTTGCTCTAAACAGCTTCTTGCGGCGTGTAAAGCTAGTTTCAATATCTGACATAGCTTGTCAGTCATTTCCTACCAGAAGTGCTTATCAAGATGTTTTTATGTCAGAATCATGTGTAAGGTGCTCTAAACAGCTTGTTGCGGTGTGTAAAGCTTGTTTCCAGCACTAAAATAGCTTTACAGAAATTTTCTTCAAGAATCTCTCAGAAAGAAGTTTCTATGTCAGAATCATGTGTAAAGTGCTCCAAACAGCTTCTTGTGGCGTGTAAAGCTAGTTTCCATATCTGAAATAGCTTGTCAGTCATTTCCTACCAGAAGTGCTTATCAAGATGTTTTTATGTCAGAATCATATTCAAGGTGCTCTAAACAGCTTGTTGCGGCTTGAAAAGCTTTGTTTCCATTTCCTTCAAGAATCTCTTATAAAGGAAGTTTCTAAGTCAGAATCATGTGTAAGGTGCTCCAAACGCTTCTTGTGGCGTGTAAAGCTTGTTTCTATCGCTAATATAGCTTTACAGTAATTTCCTTCAAGAAACTCCCATAAAGATGTTTCTGTTTCAGAATCATGTTCAAGGTTGCTCTAAACAGCTTCTTGCGGCGTGTAAAGCTAGTTTCCATATCTGAAATAGCTTGTCAGTCATTTCCTACCAGAAGCGCTTATCAAGATGTTTTTATGTCAGAATCATGTGTAAGGTGCTCTAAACAGCTTGTTGTGGGCGTAAAGCTTGTTTCCATAGCCAAAATAGCTTTACAGTCATTTCCTTCAAGAATTTCTTATAAAAGTTTCTATATCAGAATCATGTGTAAAGGTGCTACTAAACAACTTTGTGGCATGTAAAGCTATTTCCATTAATCTAAAATAGCTTTTCAGTAATTTCCTATCAAGAATTATCAAAAGATGTTTCTATGTCAGAATCATGTTAAAGGTGCTCTAAACAGCTTGTTGCGGTATGAAAGCTTTGTTACCATTTCCTTAAAGAATCTTTATAAAGGAAGTTTCTATGTCAGAATCATGTGTAAAGTGCCCTAAACAGCTTCTTGTGGCGTGTAAAGCTGTTTCCATATCTGAAATAGCTTGTCAGTCATTTCCTACCAGAAGTAACTTATCAAGATGTTTTTATGTCAGAATCATGTTAAAGGTTGCTCTAAACAGCTTCTTGCGTAGCGTAAAGCTAGTTTCAATATCTGAAATATGCTTGTCAGTCATTTCCTACCAGAAGTGCTTATCAAGATGTTTTCTATGTCAGAATCATGTGTAAGGTGCTCTAAACAGCTTGTTGCGGCTGTAAAGCTTGTTTCCAGCACTAAAAATACTTTACAGAAATTTTCTTCTAAGAATCTCTTATAAAGAAGTTTCTATGTCAGAATCATGTGTAAAGTGCTCCAAACAGCTTCTTGTAGCGTGTAAAGCTAGTTTCCATATCTGAAATAGCTTGTCAGTTATTTCCTAGAAGCTCTTATAAAGATGTTTCTATGTCAGAATCATTGTAAGGTGCTCAAACGCTTCTTGTGGCGTGTAAAGCTTTTTTCTATCGCTAATATAGCTTTATAGTAATTTCCTCCAGAAACTCCCATAAAGATGTTTCTGTTTCAGAATCATGTGCAAGGTGCTCTAAAACAGCTTGTGTTTGTAAAGCTTGTTTCCAGCACTAAAATAGCATTACAGTCATTTCCTTCAAGAATCTCTTATAAAGGAAGTTTCTATGTCAGAATCATGTGTAAGGTGCTCCAAACAGCTTCTTGTGGCGTGTAAAGCTAGTTTCCATATCTGAAATAGCTTGTCAGTCATTTCCTACCAGAAGTCGCTTATCAAGATGTTTTTCGTCAGAATCATGTTCAAGGTTGCTCTAAAAACAGCTTCTTGGGTGTAAAGCTAGTTTCAATATCTGAAATAGCTTGTCAGTCATTTCCTACCAGAAGTGCTTATCAAGATGTTTTTATGTCAGAATCATGTGTAAGGTGCTCCTAAACAGCTTGTGTGTGCGGTGTAAAGCTTGTTTCCAGCACTAAAATAGCTTTACAGAACATTTCCTTCAAGAACTCTCGTAAAGAAGTTTCTATGTCAGAATCATGTGTAAGGTGCTCCAAACAACAGCTTTTGTGGCATGCAAAGCTTGTTTCCATCGCTAAAATAGCTTTACAGTAATTTCCTTCCAAGAATCTCTTATAAAGGAAGTTTCTATGTCAGAATCATGTGTAAGGTGCTCCAAACAGCTTCTTGTGGCGTGTAAAGCTAGTTTCCATATCTGAAATAAGCTTGTAAGTCATTTCCTACCAGAAGTGCTTATCAAGATGTTTTATATCAGAATCATGTTCAAGGTGCTCTAAACAGCTTGTAAAAGCTTGTTTTGCAGCACTAAAATAGCTTTACAGTCATTTCCTTCAAGAATCTCTTATAAAGGAAGTTTCTATGTCAGAATCATGTGTAAGGTGCTCTCTAAACAGCTTGTTGTGGCGTTAAAGCTTGTTTCTATCACTAAAATAGCTTTACAGTAATTTCTTCAAGAATCTCTTATAAAGAAGTTTCTATCTCAGAATCATGTGTAAGGTGCTTTAAACAGCTTATTGTGGTGTGTAACATCTGAAATAGCTTGTCAGTCATTTCCTACAGAAGTGCTTATCAAGATGTTTTATGTAGAATCATGTGGTACATAAAATTGTTTCCATGCTAAAATAGCTTTACAGTAATTCATTCAAGAATCTCTTATAAAGGAGTTCTGTGTCAGAATCATGTTCAAGGTGCTCTAAACAGCTTGTTGGGCGTGTAAAGCTTGTTTCTAACTACTAAATATACTGCTTGGTCATTTTCTCTTAAGATTCTTCTCAAAAGAAGTTTCTATGTCAGAATCATGTGTAAGGTGCTCCAAACAGCTTCTTGTGGCGTGTAAAGCTTGTTTCCATAGCTAAAATAGCTTTACAGTATTTCTTTACCAGAAGTGCTTATCAAGATGTTTTTATGTCAGAATCATGTGTAAGGTGCTCTAAACAGCTTGTTGCGGTGTGAAAAGCTTTGTTTCCATTTCCTTCAAGAATCTCTTATAAAGGAAGTTTCTAAGTCAGAATCATGTGTAAGGTGCTCCAAACGCTTTGTGCGCGTAAAGCTTGTTTCTATCGCTAATATAGCTTTACAGTAATTTCCTTCACGAAACTCCCATAAAGATGTTTCTGTTTCAGAATCATGTGCAAGGTGCTCTAAACAACAGCTTGTGGCGTGTAAAGCTTGTTTACAGCGCTAAAATAGCTTTACAGTCATTTCCTTCAAAAGATCTTTTATAAAGATGTTTTTATGTCAGAATCATGTGTAAGGTGCTCCTAAACAACTTGTTGCTTGGTGTAAAGCTTTGTTTCCATTTCCTTCAAGAATCTATTATAAGGAAGTTTCTAAATGTCAGAATCATGTGTAAGGTGCTCAACAAACGCTACTAGTGGCGCGTAAAAGCTGTTTCATATCTTAATATAGCTTTACAATATTTTCTACAAAAAACTCCTTAAGATAATACGTTTTTCAGTATCATGTGCAAGGTGCTCTAAACAGCTTGTGAGCGCTTGTTGCCTTGGCAAAATAAAGCTTTGTTTCCATTTCCTTCAAGAATCTATTATAAAGGAAGTTTCTATGTCAGAATCATGTGTAAGGTGCTCCAAACAGCTTATTGTGGCGTGTAAAGCTAGTTTCCATATCTGAAATAGCTTGTCAGTCATTTCCTACCAGAAGGCTTATCAAGATGTTTTTATGTCAGAATCATGTGTAAGGTGCTCTCAAAAGCTTCTTGTGGGCGTAAAGCTTGTTTCTATCGCTAATATAGCTTTACAGTAATTTCCTTCAAGAAACTCCTATAAAGATGTTTCTATTTCAGAATCATGTGTAAAGGTGCTCTAAACAGCTTGTTCGGCGTGTAAAGCTTGTTTCCAGCAATAAAATAGCTTTACAGTAATTATCTTCAAGAATCTCTCAAAAAGAAGTTTCTATTTCAGAATCATGTGCAAGGTGCTCCAAACGGCTTCTTGTGGCGTGTAATATCTGAAATAGCTTGTCAGTCATTTCCTATAAGAAGTGCTTATCAAGATGTTGTCATGTCGGCATCATGTTCAAGCGTGTAAAGTGGTTTCAATTCAATTCAATTCAATTCAATTCAATTTTATTTATAGTATCAAATCATAACATAAGTTATCTCGAGACACTTTACAGATAGAGTAGGTCTAGACCACACTCTATAATTTACAAAGCCCCAACAATTCCAACAATTCCAGTAATTCCCTCAAGAGCAAGCAGTGCGACAGTGGCGAGGAAAAACTCCCTCTTGGGAAGAAACCTCGGACAGACCCAGGCTCTTGGTAGCCGGTGTCTGACGAGCGCGGTTGGGGTGTGATGAACAGTGGCGATAGTAGTCACATTAATAATGGAACAGTGACTGGATGTAGCGGGAAGCTGCAGGGTTCAGCAGGACGCAGCATGACATTGCAGGGCATCGCTGAGCTCAGCAGGGAGTGCAGCAGGACCACGGCGACAGCTGCAACCAGGGTCTTGGTGCCAACGTTCTCCAAGGAAACACGCTGGGGGAAAAAAAAGCATAAGGACTCCGGGGAGTAAACTCCCCAGAAGCTAGGATTAGTAACAAGCATTTCTGGGACGGGCTGCACACAAATAGTAATAGTAATAGTAACAGTAATAGAAACAGTAATAGAAAGGGAGAGGAGAGAGCAGCTCAGTGTGTCAAAGGAAGGAAGTCCCCCGGCAGTCTAGGACTATAACAGCGTAACTATAACAGGTAACTAAGAGAGACAGGTCATAAGGAGAGGTAGCTTTTTCGGGCTTAGAACTCTCCCCCTGCCGGATCTGGCTTGGCTGGCCTGCCTCCCTCTACTTTGTTATGTATTATTAATCTAACAATTATGAAGAGAAGCAGTTGGGCCAGTTAGGTGAACACTGCAACTCCTCACTCCCTAACTATAAGCTTTATCAAATAGGAGAGTTTTAAGTTCATTCTTGAATGAGGTGACAGTTTCTGCCCCCAGGCAGATCGGGAGCTGGTTCCATAGGAGAGGAGCCTGATAACTGAAGGCTCTAGCTCCCATTCTACTTTTAGAGACTCTAGGTACCACCAGTAACTCTGCATTCTGGGGCCGCAGTGTTCTAGTGGGACAATAGGGTAATAGGAGCTCTTCTAGATATGATGGTGCTAGACCATTTAGAGCTTTGTAGGTCAAGAGAAGCACTTTAAACTCAATCCTGGATTCAACAGGAAGCCAATGCAGAGAAGCTAATACAGGAGAAATATGATCTCTTTTCTTAGTTCTTGTGAGAACACGCTGCAGCATTCTGGATCAGCTGGAGAGTCTTAAGAGACTTATTTGAGCAACCTGACAGTAGGGAATTACAATAGTCCAGCCTGGAAGTAACAAATGCATGGACTAGTTTTTCAGCGTCGTTTTGAGACAGGATATTCCTAATTTTGGCAATGTTACGAAGATGAAAAAAGGCTGTTCTTGAGGTTTGTTTTAGATTGGCATTAAAGGATATATCCTGATCAAAGATAACTCCTAAATTTCTAACAGTGGTGCTGGAGGCCAGGGCAACACCATCCAGAGTAGCTATATCTCTAGATAATGAAGTTCGGAGGTGTTTAGGGCCCAGCACAATAACTTCAGTTTTGTTAGGGTTTAACATCAGAAAATTATAGGTCATCCAGGATTTTATATCCTTAATGCACTCTTGAAATTTTGCTAGCTGACTGGTTTCGTCTGGTTTGATTGACAAGTATAATTGGGTGTCATCCGCATAACAGTGAAAGTTAATTGAGTGTTTTCTAATAATATTGCCTAGAGGAAGCATATATAAGGAGAATAGAATTGGTCCAAGCACTGAGCCTTGAGGAACCCCATGGCTAACTTTAGCGTGCATTTGGAGGATTTAATAAACATTCACAAATTGAGATCGATCAGAGAAATAGGACCTAAACCAACTCAGAGCAATTCCTTTAATGCCAACCAAGTGTTCCAATCTCTGTAACAGGATTGAATGGTCAATTGTGTCAAATGCAGCACTAAGATCTAGTAAAACAAGAATGGAGACAAGACCTTTGTCTGCAGCAGTTAAAAGGTGCGTTAGTAATTTTCACCAGTGCCGTCTCTGTGCTATGATTCTTTCTAAATCCTGATTGAAAGTCATCAAATAAACTGTTGCTATGTAGAAAATCGCATAACTGATTAGCAACCACCTTCTCAAGGATCTTGGATAGAAAAGGAAGGTTAGATATAGGTCTATAGTTTGCTAAGACCTCAGGATCCGGGGTGGTTTTTTTCAGAAGAGGTTTTATCACAGCTACTTTAAATGACTGTGGTACATAACCTGTTAATAGAGACATATTGATCATATCTAGTAATGAGGTGTTAACCACAGGTAATGCTTCTTTGAGTAGTCTCGTTGGGATGGGGTCCAAGAGACAGGTAGATGGCTTAGCTGAGGATATCTTTAACATTAATTGTTGAAGATCTATAGGATAAAAGCAGTCTAAGTATATGTGCGACTAGTCTTTATTTCTAACGACTCTGCGTTTAAAGGTGAACCGTTCGAAGTTGAGTGTAAAAGGTGATGAATTTTATCTCTAATTGTTGTAATTTTATCATTGAAGAAGCTCATGAAGTCATCACTACTCAGAGCTAGAGGAATAGATGGCTCAGTAGAGCTGTAGCTATCTGTCAGCCTGGCGACAGTGCTGAAAAGAAACCTTGGGTTGTTCTTGTTTTCTTCTATTAGTGATGAGTAATAGTCTGATCTGGCCTTTCTTAGGGCCTTCCTATAGGTTTTGAGACTTTCTTGCCAATCCAAACGAGATTCTTCCACCTTGGTGGAACGCCACTTACATTCGAGGTTTCGTTTCCATCGCTAAAAAAGCTTTACAGTAATTCAAGAATTCAAGAATCTCTTATAAAGGAAGTTTCTATGTCAGAATCATATTCAAGGTGCTCTAAACAGCTTGTTGCGGCGCGAAAAGCTTTGTTTCCATTTCCTTCAAGAATCTCTTATAAAGGAAGTTTCTAAGTCAGAATCATGTGTAAGGTGCTCCAAACGCTTCTTGTGGCGTGTAAAGCTTGTTTCTATCGCTAATATAGCTTTACAGTAATTTCCTTCAAGAAACTCCCATAAAGATGTTTCTGTTTCAGAATCATGTTCAAGGTTGCTCTAAACAGCTTCTTGCGGCGTGTAAAGCTAGTTTCCATATCTGAAATAGCTTGTCATTCATTTCCTACCAGAAACGCTTATCAAGATGTTTTTATGTCAGAATCATGTGTAAGGTGCTCTAAACAGCTTCTTGTGGCGTGTAAAGCTAGTTTCCATATCTGAAATAGCTTGTCAGTCATTTCCTACCAGAAGTGCTTATCAAGATGTTTTTACGTCAGAATCATGTTCAAGGTTGCTCTAAACAGCTTCTTGTGGCGTGTAAAGCTAGTTTCCATATCTGAAATAGCTTGTCAGTCATTTCCTACCAGAAGCGCTTATCAAGATGTTTCTAAGTCAGAATCATGTGTAAGGTGCTCCAAACGCTTCTTGTGGCGCGTAAAGCTTTTTTCTATCGCTAATATAGCTTTACAGTAATTTCCTTCGAGAAACTCCCCTAAAGATGTTTCTGTTTCAGAATCATGTGCAAGGTGCTCTAAACAGCTTGTGTGTAAAGCTTGTTTCCAGCACTAAAATAGCTTTACAGAAATTTTCTTCAAGAATCTCTCAGAAAGAAGTTTCTATGTCAGAATCATGTGTAAAGTGCTCCAAACAGCTTCTTGTGGCGTGTAAAGCTAGTTTCTATATCTGAAATAGCTTGTCAGTCATTTCCTACCAGAAGTGCTTATCAAGATGTTTTTATGTCAGAATCATATTCAAGGTGCTCTAAACAGCTTGTTGCGGCGCGAAAAGCTTTGTTTCCATTTCCTTCAAGAATCTCTTATAAAGGAAGTTTCTAAGTCAGAATCATGTGTAAGGTGCTCCAAACGCTTCTTGTATGCAGCTTGTTTCTATCGCTAATATAGCTTTACAGTAATTTCCTTCAAGAAACTCCCATAAAGATGTTTCTGTTTCAGAATCATGTTCAAGGTTGCTCTAAACAGCTTCTTGCGGCGTGTAAAGCTAGTTTCCATATCTGAAATAGCTTGTCATTCATTTCCTACCAGAAGCGCTTATCAAGATGTTTTTATGTCAGAATCATGTGTAAGGTGCTCTAAACAGCTTCTTGTGGCGTGTAAAGCTAGTTTCCATATCTGAAATAGCTTGTCAGTCATTTCCTACCAGAAGCGCTTATCAAGATGTTTCTAAGTCAGAATCATGTGTAAGGTGCTCTAAACAGCTTGTTGCGGCGTGTAAAGCTTGTTTCCAGCACTAAAATAGCATTACAGTAATTTTCTTCAAGAATCTCTCAGAAAGAAGTTTCTATGTCAGAATCATGTGTAAAGTGCTCCAAACAGCTTCTTGTGGCGTGTAAAGCTAGTTTCCATATCTGAAATAGCTTGTCAGTCATTTCCTACCAGAAGCGCTTATCAAGATGTTTCTATGTCAGAATCATGTGTAAGGTGCTCTAAACAGCTTGTTGCGGCGTGTAAAGCTTGTTTCCAGCACTAAAATAGCATTACAGTCATTTCCTTCAAGAATCTCTTATAAAGGAAGTTTCTATGTCAGAACCATGTGTAAAGTGCTCCAAACAGCTTCTTGTGGCGTGTAAAGCTTTTTTCTATCGCTAATATAGCTTTACAGTAATTTCCTTCGAGAAACTCCCCTAAAGATGTTTCTGTTTCAGAATCATGTGCAAGGTGCTCTAAACAGCTTGTGTATAAAGCTTGTTTCCAGCACTAAAATAGCATTACAGTCATTTCCTTCAAGAATCTCTTATAAAGGAAGTTTCTATGTCAAAATCATGTGTAAGGTGCTCCAAACAGCTTCGTGTGGCGTGTAAAGCTAGTTTCCATATCTGAAATAGCTTGTCAGTCATTTCCTACCAGAAGCGCTTATCAAGATGTTTTTATGTCAGAATCATGTTCAAGGTGCTCTAGAGAGGTTGTAAAGCTTGTTTCCATCACTAAAATTGCATTACAGTCATTTCCTTCAAGAATCTCTTATAAAGGAAGTTTCTATGTCAGAATCATGTTCAAGGTGCCCTAACAGCTTGTTGTGGTGTGTAAAGCTTGTTTCCAGCACTAAAATAGCTTTACAGTACTTTTCTTCAAGAATCTCTCATAAAGAAGTTTCTATGTCAGAATCATGTGTAAAGTGCTCTGAACAGCTTTTTGTGGAGTGTAAAGCTTGTTTCCATCGCTAAAATAGCTCTACAGTCATTTCTACAAAATCTCTTATAAAGGAGTTTCTATTTCAGAATCATGTGTAGCTCCAAACGGCTTCTTGTGGTGTGAAATATCTTGAAATAGCTTGTCAGTCATTTCCTAAAAGAAGTGCTTATCAAGATGTTGTCATGTCGGAATCATGTTCAAGCGAAAGTGGTTTCAGCTAAAAAGCTTTACAGTAATTCAAGAATTCAAGAATCTCTTATAAAGGAAGTTTCTATGTCAGAATCATATTCAAGGTGCTCTAAACAGCTTGTTGCGGCGCGAAAAGCTTTGTTTCCATTTCCTTCAAGAACTTTCTCTTATAAAGGAAGTTTCTATGTCAGAATCATGTGTAAGGTGCTCCAAACGCTTGTGGCGTGTAAAGCTTGTTTCTATCGCTAATATAGCTTTACAGTAATTTCCTTCAAGAAACTCCCATAAAGATGTTTCTGTTTCAGAATCATGTTCAAGGTTGCTCTAAACAGCTTCTTGCGGCGTGTAAAGCTAGTTTCCATATCTGAAATAGCTTGTCAGTCATTTCCTACCAGAAGCGCTTATCAAGATGTTTCTAAGTCAGAATCATGTGTAAGGTGCTCCAAACGCTTCTTGTGGCGCGTAAAGCTTTTTTCTATCGCTAATATAGCTTTACAGTAATTTCCTTCGAGAAACTCCCTAAAGATGTTTCTATTTCAGAATCATGTGCAAGGTGCTCTAAACAGCTTGTGTGTAAAGCTTGTTTCCAGCACTAAAATAGCATTACAGTAATTTCCTTCAAGAATCTCTTATAAAGGAAGTTTCTATGTCAGAATCATGTGTAAGGTGCTCCAAACAGCTTCTTGTGGCGTGTAAAGCTAGTTTCCATATCTGAAATAGCTTGTCAGTCATTTCCTACCAGAAGTGCTTATCAAGATGTTTTTATGTCAGAATCATGTGTAAGGTGCTCTAAACAGCTTGTTGCGGGTGTAAAGCTTGTTTCCAGCACTAAAATAGCATTACAGTCATTTCCTTCAAGAATCTCTTATAAAGAAGTTTCTATGTCAGAACATATGTAAGGTGCTCCAAACAGCGCTTTCTGGCGTGTAAAGCTATTTTCAATATCTGACATAGCTTGTCAGTCATTTCCTACCAGAAGTGCTTATCAAGATGTTTTTATGTCAGAATCATGTGCAAGGTGCTCTAAACAGCTTGTTGCGCGTGTAAAGCTTGTTTCCAGCACTAAAATAGCTTTACAGAAATTTTCTTCAAGAATCTCTCAGAAAGAAGTTTCTATGTCAGAATCATGTGTAAGGTGCTCCAAACAGCTTCTTGTGGCGTAAAGCTAGTTTCCATATCTGAAATAGCTTGTCAGTCATTTCCTACCAGAAGTGCTTATCAAGATGTTTTTATGTCAGAATCATATTCAAGGTGCTCTAAACAGCTTGTTGCGGCGAAAAGCTTTGTTTTCCATTTCCTTCAAAAAAATTCTTATAAAGGAAGTTTCTAAGTCAGAATCATGTGTAAGGTGCTCCAAACGCTTTTTGTGGCGTGTAAAGCTTGTTTCTATCGCTAATATAGCTTTACAGTAATTTCCTTCAAGAAACTCCCATAAAGATGTTTCTGTTTCAGAATCATGTTCAAGGTTGCTCTAAACAGCTTCTTGTGGCGTGTAAAGCTAGTTTCCATATCTGAAATAGCTTGTCATACATTTCCTTACCAGAAGTGCTTATCAAGATGTTTTCTATGTCAGAATCATGTTCAAGGTTGCTCTAAACAGCTTCTTTGGGCTGTAAAGCTAGTTTCAATATCTGACATAGCTTGTCAGTCATTTCCTACCAGAAGTGCTTATCAAGATGTTTTTATGTCAGAATCATGTGTAAGGTGCTCTTAAACAGCTTGTTGCGGTAAAGCTTGTTTCCAGCACTAAAATAGCTTTACAGAAATTTTCTTCAAGAATCTCTCTATAAAGAAGTTTCTATGTCAGAATCATGTGTAAAGTGCTCCAAACAGCTTCTTGTGGCGTGTAAAGCTAGTTTCCATATCTGAAATAGCTTGTCAGTCATTTCCTACCAGAAGCTTATCAAGATGTTTCTAAGTCAGAATCATGTGTAAGGTGCTCCAAACGCTTCTTGTGGCGCTGTAAAGCTTGTTTCTATCGCTAATATAGCTTTACTGTAATTTCCTTCGAAAAACTCCCTAAAGATGTTTCTGTTTCAGAATCATGTGCAAGGTGCTCTAAACAGCTTGTGTGTAAAGCTTGTTTCCAGCACTAAAATAGCATTACAGTCATTTCCTTCAAGAATCTCTTATAAAGGAAGTTTCTATGTCAGAATCATGTGTAAGGTGCTCCAAACAGCTTCGTGTGGCGTGTAAAGCTAGTTTCCATATCTGAAATAGCTTGTCAGTCATTTCCTACCAGAAGCGCTTATAAAGGAAGTTTCTATGTCAGAATCATGTTCAAGGTGCCCTAACAGCTTGTTGTGGCGTGTAAAGCTTGTTTCCAGCACTAAAATAGCTTTACAGTACTTTTCTTCAAGAATCTCTCATAAAGAAGTTTCTATGTCAGAATCATGTGTAAAGTGCTCTGAACAGCTTTTTGTGGAGTGTAAAGCTTGTTTCCATCGCTAAAATAGCTTTACAGTCATTTCCTTCAAGAATCTCTTATAAAGGAAGTTTCTATGTCAGAATCATGTGTAAGGTGCTTCAAACAGCTTATTGTGGTGTGTAACATCTGAAATAGCTTGTCAGTCATTTCCTAAAAGAAGTGCTTATCAAGATGTTGTTATGTCGGAATCATGTTCAAGCGTGTAAAGTGGTTTCCATCGCTAAAAAAGCTTTACAGTAATTCAAGAATTCAAGAATCTCTTATAAAGGAAGTTTCTATGTCAGAATCATGTTCAAGGTGCTCTAACAGCTTGTTGCGGCGTGTAAAGCTTGTTTCCAGCACTAAAATAGCTTTACAGTAATTATCTTCAAGAATCTCTCAAAAAGAAGTTTCTATGTCAGAATCATGTGTAAAATGCTCCATACAGCTGCTTGTGGAGTGTAAAGCTTGTTTACATCGCTAAAATAGCTTTACAGTCATTTCCTTCAAGAAGCGCTTATCAAGATGTTTTTATGTCAGAATCATGTGTAAGGTGCTCTAAACAGCTTGTTGCGGCGCGAAAAGCTTTGTTTCCATTTCCTTCAAGAATCTATTATAATGGAAGTTTCTAAGTCAGAATCATGTGTAAGGTGCTCCAAACGCTTCTAGTGGCACGTAAAGCTTGTTTCTATCGCTAATATAGCTTTACAATAATTTCCTTCAAGAAACTCCCATAAAGATGTTTCTGTTTCAGAATCATGTGCAAGGTGCTCTAAACAGCTTGTTGCGGCGTGTAAAGCTTGTTTCCAGCACTAAAATAGCTTTACAGTCATTTCCTTCAAGAATCTCTTAAAAAGGAAGTTTCTATGTCAGAATCATGTTCAAGGTGCTCTAACAGCTTGTTGTGGCGTGTAAAGCTTTTTTCCATCTCTAAAATAGCTTTACAGTCATTTCCTTCAAGAATCTCTTAAAAAGGAAGTTTCTATGTCAGAATCATGTTCAAGCTGCTCTAATAGCTTGTTGCGGCGTGTAAAGTTGTTTCCATTGCTAAAAATGCTTTACAGTAATTTTCTTCAAGAAACTCCTATAAAGATGTTTCTGTTTCAGAATCATGTAGTAAGGGCAAACAAACGCTTCTTGTGGCGCAGTAAAGCTTGTTTCTATCGCTAATATAGCTTTACAGTAATTTCCTTCAAGAAACTCCCATAAAGATGTTTCTGTTTAAGAATCATGTGCAAGGTGCTCTAAATAGCTTGTTGTGTAAAGCTTGTTTCCAGCACTAAAATAGCATTACAGTCATTTCCTTCAAGAATCTCTTATAAAGGAAGTTTCTATGTCAGAATAACGTGTAAGGTGCTCCAAACAGCTTCTTGTGGCATGTGAAAGCTAGTTTCCATATCTGAAATAGCTTGTAGTCATTTCCTACCAGAAGTGGTCAGATGTTTTTATGTCAGAATCATGTTCAAGGTGTCTAAACAGCTTGTTGCGGCTGTAAAGCTTGTTTCCAGTACTAAAATAGCTTTACAGAAATTTTCTTCAAGAATCTCTCAGAAAGAAGTTTCTATGTCAGAATCATGTGTAAAGTGCTCCAAACAACTTCTTGTGGAGTGTAAAGCTTGTTTCCATCTGCTAAAATAGCTTTACAAACATTTCCTTCAAGAATCTCTTATAAAGGAAGTTTCTATGTCAGAATCATATGTAAGGTGCTCCAAATAGCTTCTTGTGGCGTGTAAAGCTTGTTTCCATCGCTAAAATAGCTTTACAGTCATTTCCTTCAAGAATCTCTTATAAAGGAAGTTTCTATGTCAGAATCATGTTCAAGGTGCCCTAAACAGCTTGTTTGGCGGTAAAGCTTGTTTCAGCACTAAAATAGCTTTTACAGTACTTCTCTTCAAGAATCTCTCATAAAGAAGTTTCTATGTCAGAATCATGTGTAAGGTGCTCTGAAAGAGCTTCTTGTGGAGTGTAAAGCTTGTTTCCATCAGCTAAAATAGCTTTACAGTCATTTCCTTCAAGAATCTCTTATAAAGGAAGTTTCTATGTCAGAATCATTGTAAGGTGCTTCAAACAGCTTATTGTGGTGTGTAAACATCTGAAATAGCTTGTCAGTCATTTCCTACAAGAAGTGCTTTATAAAGATGTTTCTATGTCAGAATCATGTCAAGGTGCTCTAAACAGCTTCTTGTGGTGTAAAGCTAGTTTCCATATCTAAAATAGCTTGACAGTCATTTCCTTACAAGAAGGCTCTTATAAAGATGTTTTTATGTCAGAATCATGTGTAAGGTGCTCTAAACAGCTTCTTGTTGCTGTAAAGTTAGTTTCCATATCTAAAATAGCTTTTCAGTCATTTCCTACCAGAAGCTTTTTATAAAGATGTTTCTATGTCAGAATCATGTGTAAGGTGCTCTAAACAGCTTGTTGTGGTTAAAGCTTGTTTCCTGCACTAAAATAGCTTTACAGCTTTTTTCTTTTTCTATAGATCATGTGTGTGCTCAAACGCTTCTTGTGGTGTAAGTAGTTTCCATATCTAATAGCTTGTCAGTCATTTCCTACTTCAAGAAGCTTATAAAGATGTTTCTATGTCAGAATCATGTGTAAGGTGCTCTAAACAGCTTGTTGGGTGTAAAGCTTGTTTCCAGCACTAAAATAGCTTTACAGTCATTTCCTTCAAGAATCTCTTATAAAGGAAGTTTCTATGTCAGAATCATTTGTAAGGTGCTCCAAACAGCTTCTTGTGTATGCTAAAGCTTTTTTCTTCTATCGCTAATATAGCTTTACAGTAATTTCCTTCAAGAAACTCCCATTAAAGATGTTTCTATTTCAGAATCATGTGCAAGGTGCTCTAAACAGCTTGTTGGTGTAAAGCTTGTTTCCAGCACTAAAATAGCATTACAGTCATTTCCTTCAAGAATCTCTTATAAAGGAAGTTTCTATGTCAAAATCATGTGTAAGGTGCTCCAAACAGCTTCTTGTGGGTGTAAAGCTAGTTTCCATATCTGAAATAGCTTGTCAGTCATTTCCTACCAGAAGCTTATAAAGATGTTTTATATGTCAGAATCATGTTCAAGGTGCTCTTAAAGAGGTTGTAAAGCTTGTTTCCATCACTAAAATAGCTTTACAGTAATTTCCTTCAAGAAACTCTTATAAAGAAGTTTCTATGTCAGAATCATATGTAAGGTGCTCTAAACAGCTTTTGTGGCGTAAAGCTTGTTTCCATCGCTAAAATAGCTTTACAGTAATTTTCTAAGAATCTTTATAAAGAAGTTTCTATTTCAGAATCATGTGCAAGGTGCTCAAACAGCTTCTTGTATGTAATATCTGAAAAGCTTGTCAGTCATTTCCTAAAAGAAGTGCTTATCAAGATGTTATTTAATGTTCAAGCGTAAGTGTTTCCATCGCTAAAAAGCTTTACAGTAATTCAATTCAAGAATCCCTTATAAAGAAGTTTCTATGTCAGAATCATATTCAAGGTGCTCTAAACAGCTTGTTGCGGCGCTAAAAGCTTTGTTTCCATTTCCTTCAAGAATCTCTTTATAAAGGAAGTTTCTATGTCAGAATCATGTGTAAGGTGCTCCAAACGCTTCTTGTGGATGCAAAGCTTGTTTCTATCGCTAATATAGCTTTACAGTAATTTCCTTCAAGAAACTCCCATAAAGATGTTTCTGTTTCAGAATCATGTGCAAGGTTGCTCTAAACAGCTTCTTTATGTGGGTGTAAAGCTAGTTTCCATATCTGAAATAGCTTGTCATTCATTTCCTACCAGAAGCGCTTATCAAGATAGTTTTTATGTCAGAATCATGTGTAAGGTGCTCTAAACAGCTTCTTGTGTGCGGTAAAGCTAGTTTCCATATCTAAAATAGCTTTTCAGTCATTTCCTACCAGAAGTGCTTATCAAGATGTTTTTACGTCAGAATCATGTTCAAGGTTGCTCTAAACAGCTTGTTGCGGCGTGTAAAGCTAGTTTCACATATCTAAAATAGCTTGTCAGTCATTTCCTACAAGAAGCGCTTTATAAAGATGTTTCTAAGTCAGAATCATGTGTAAGGTGCTCCAAACGCTTCTTGTGGCGCTGTAAAGCTTGTTTCTATCGCTAATATAGCTTTACAGTAATTTCCTTCAAAAAATCCCCCTAAAGATGTTTCTATTTCAGAATCATGTGCAAGGTGCTCTAAACAGCTTGTGGTGTAAAGCTTGTTTCCAGCACTAAAATAGCATTACAGTCAATTCCTTCAAGAATCTCTTATAAAGGAAGTTTCTATGTCAGAATCATGTGTAAGGTGCTCCAAACAGCTTCTTGGTGATGCGTAAAGCTAGTTTCCATATCTAAAATAGCTTTTCAGTCATTTCCTACCAGAAGCGCTTATCAAGATGTTTTTATGTCAGAATCATTGTGCAAGGTGCTCTAAACAGCTTGTTATGGGCGTAAAGCTTGTTTCCAGCACTAAAATAGCTTTACAGTCAATTTCTTCAAGAATCTCTCTTAGAAAGAAGTTTCTATGTCAGAAAATCAATGTAAAGTGCTCCAAACAGCTTCTTGTAGCGTGTAAAGCTAGTTTCCATATCTGAAATAGCTTGTCAGTCATTTCCTACCAGAAGTGCTTATCAAGATGTTTTTATGTCAGAATCATATTCAAGGTGCTCTAAACAGCTTGTTGCGGGCACTAAAAGCTTTAGTTTCCATTTCCTTCAAGAATCTCTTATAAAGGAAGTTTCTATGTCAGAATCATGTGTAAGGTGCTCCAAACGCTTCTTGTGATGTGGCGTAAAGCTTGTTTCTATCGCTAATATAGCTTTACAGTAATTTCCTTCAAGAAACTCCCATAAAGATGTTTCTGTTTCAGAATCATGTTCAAGGTTGCTCTAAACAGCTTCTTGCGGGCGCTGTAAAGCTAGTTTCCATATCTGAAATAGCTTGTCAGTCATTTCCTACCAGAAGCGCTTATCAAGATGTTTTTATGTCAGAATCATGTGTAAGGTGCTCTAAACAGCTTGTTGCGATGCGTAAAGCTTGTTTCCAGCACTAAAATAGCTTTACAGAAATTTCCTTCAAGAATCTCTTATAAAGAAGTTTCTATGTCAGAATCATGTGTAAAGTGCTCCAAACAGCTTCTTGTGGTTGTAAAGCTAGTTTCCATATCTGAAATAGCTTGTCAGTCATTTCCTACCAGAAGCTTATAAAATTTCTAAGTCAGAATCATTGTAAGGTGCTCCAAACAGCTTCTTGTGGCTGTAAAGCTTTTTTCTATCGCTAATATAGCTTTACAGTAATTTCCTTCGAAACACCCCTAAAGATGTTTCTATTTCAGAATCATGTGCAAGGTGCTCTAAACAGCTTGTTGCGGGTGTAAAGCTTGTTTCCAGCACTAAAATAGCATTACAGTAATTTCCTTCAAGAATCTCTTATAAAGGAAGTTTCTATGTCAGAATCATGTATAGTGTGCTCCAAACAGCTTCTTGTGGCGTGTAAAGCTAGTTTCCATATCTAAAATAGCTTGTCAGTCATTTCCTACCAGAAGTGCTCTTATCAAGATGTTTTTATGTCAGAATCATGTTCAAGGTGCTCTAAAGAGCTTGTAAAGCTTGTTTCCATCGCTAAAATAGCTTTACAGTCATTTCCTTCAAGAATCTCTTATAAAGGAAGTTTCTATGTCAGAATCATGTTCAAGGTGCCCTAAACAGCTTTTGTGGCGTGTAAAGCTTGTTTCCAGCACTAAAATAGCTTTTACAGTACTTTTCTTCAAGAATCTCTCATAAAGAAGTTTCTATGTCAGAATCATGTTAATGTACTCTAAACAGCTATTTGTGGAGTGTAAAGCTTGTTTCATCGTTAAAATAGCTCTACAGTCATTTCCTTCAAGAATCTCTTATAAAGGAAGTTTCTATGTCAGAATCATGTGTAAGGTGCTTCAAACAGCTTATTGTGGTGTGTAACATCTGAAATAGCTTGTCAGTCATTTCCTAAAAGAAGTGCTTATCAAGATGTTGTTATGTCGGAATCATGTTCAAGCGTGTAAAGTGGTTTCCATCGCTAAAAAAGCTTTACAGTAATTCAAGAATTCAAGAATCTCTTATAAAGGAAGTTTCTATGTCAGAATCATGTTCAAGGTGCTCTAACAGCTTGTTGCGGCGTGTAAAGCTTGTTTCCAGCACTAAAATAGCTTTACAGTAATTATCTTCAAGAATCTCTCAAAAAGAAGTTTCTATGTCAGAATCATGTGTAAAGTGCTCCAAACAGCTGCTTGTGGAGTGTAAAGCTTGTTTACATCGCTAAAATAGCTTTACAGTCATTTCCTTCAAAGACGCTTATCAAGATGTTTTTATGTCAGAATCATGTGTAAGGTGCTCTAAACAGCTTGTTGCGGCGCGAAAAGCTTTGTTTCCATTTCCTTCAAGAATCTATTATAATGGAAGTTTCTAAGTCAGAATCATGTGTAAGGTGCTCCAAACGCTTCTAGTGGCACCGTAAAGCTTGTTTCTATCGCTAATATAGCTTTACAGTAATTTCCTTCAAGAAACTCCCATAAAGATGTTTCTGTTTCAGAATCATGTGCAAGGTGCTCTAAACAGCTTGTTGTGGGTGTAAAGCTTGTTTCCAGCACTAAAATAGCTTTACAGTCATTTCCTTCAAGAATCTCTTAAAAAGGAAGTTTCTATGTCAGAATCATGTTCAAGGTGCTCTAACAGCTTGTTGTGGCGTGTAAAGCTTTTTTCCATCTCTAAAATAGCTTTACAGTCATTTCCTTCAAGAATCTCTTAAAAAGGAAGTTTCTATGTCAGAATCATGTTCAAGCTGCTCTAATAGCTTGTTGCGCGTGTAAAGTTGTTTCCATTGCTAAAAATGCTTTACAGTAATTTTCTTCAAGAAACTCCTATAAAGATGTTTCTGTTTCAGAATCATGTGTAAGGTGCTCCAAACGCTTCTTGTGGCGCGTAAAGCTTGTTTCTATCGCTAATATAGCTTTACAGTAATTTCCTTCAAGAAACTCCCATAAAGATGTTTCTGTTTCAGAATCATGTGCAAGGTGCTCTAAACAGCTTGTTGCGGCGTGTAAAGCTTGTTTCCAGCACTAAAATAGCTTTACAGTAATTTTCTTCAAGAATCTCTCAAAAAGAAGTTTCTATGTCAGAATCATGTGTAAGGTGCTCCAAACGCTTCTTGTGGCGCGTAAAGCTTGTTTCTATCGCTAATATAGCTTTACAGTAATTTCCTTCAAGAAACTCCCATAAAGATGTTTCTGTTTCAGAATCATGTGCAAGGTGCTCTAAATAGCTGTGGTGTAAAGCTTGTTTCGCACTGAAATAGCATTACAGTCTTTTCCTTCCAAGAATCTCTTATAAAGGAAGTTTCTATGTCAGAATCATGTGTAAGGTGCTCCAAACAGCTTCTTGTGCGTGTAACAGCGTTTCCATATCTGAAATAGCTTGTCAGTC